>NW_018020693.1:0-11702 GCF_002006095.1 Pseudomyrmex gracilis
TGTTTGCGCGAATCGGAAGTAAAGATGTAATATCATCGTGCCCCACTGTATCCGAATCTGAAATTACTTTAATATTATTTTCTGTAGAAAACATACTGACCTAGATATTAGTATTACTATACTTACATACTATTTAAAACAAAAAAATATTTTGGCTAACTTAGACTAACTCTCTATTAATCGGTTAGGTACTAATATTTGGTTAGGATCTAACTAGATTTGGTTAGGTTAGTGCCTAACTCATTTAAATTTTTGTGAATGACTTTTTCGTGTGCCTTTGGTAGTGTGTGTAGGCTCAGTATTAAAAAAAAAATATTTGGCTAACTTAGACTAGCTCTCTACTAATCGGTTAGGTACTAATACTTGGTTAGGATCTAACCAGATTAGGTTAGGTTAGGTTAGGGCCTAACTTATTTAAATTTTTGGGAATGGCTTTTTCGGGTGTTTTTGGTAGTGTGTTTAGGCCCAGTACACCCAATTTTCTTCAAAGTTCTTAATCTAATGATAGACTTCTATTTTGTTACAGAGTGGTGTCGTCGCGGTAAGTGGCCAGCGCACGTGAGTAGACTTTTAGGGTAGGTGATGGGTTTTTTTAAAATCAGTGCGACATAGTCTTTGCTTGTTTATCTTGAAGCGTCGAGAAAAAATAATTATTTTAAAGATAAAAATATAGTTTTCGGAATGTGATTTAAAGATTTAAATCAAATTTACTCGAAATTTACTAGAAATTAGAGTGTAATAAAGATTCGGAATAATAATGATACTTTCGAGATATTTTATTATCATTATCAAAGAAATATATTGATTACTCTTTTTAAACCAATTCAGATTCCTACATGTAAGGATTATTTTCTAATGTAATATTTTTGGACCGGTTTTTTCTCGACGACTTCTTATTTTCAACAAATTGCGAACGATTAGTTCGCCTTGCGTCGAAATCGACGCCCTGGACCTTGCAAATTGCGAGGAAATCATGCGATCGCGGTCGTGTACGCGGTTTTAGATTTCGCGAATTGTTTTATTCCAAACTTTTGCCACTTTTTCACTTTTTGTTAATTATCTATTAATATTAATTAAAGAATACATTTTTTTGCGAGAATTGTACGATAAAGTAAGAAATTTTAGAGACATTCTATCGGAAAAGTATATCGGGAAAGAATATAATTAGCAGATATTTCTTTAATTTTAACGACTTACTTAGTTTTGATTTTTTGAATATACGCGATTAAGTATCATTACTAGAATCCATCCCGTAAGAGAAAATTAAGTACGCGTACGAAAAGTTTTACGTAAAAATTTTAATTACGCGTTTTACTTCACTTTAATTTAGAATCGAAATTTCTAGCATTATTTATAGAATGCTAGATTTGCTTTATAATTATGTTAAACTTAAGTGTTATTAATCTTTTAACAAACAGTCTGTGCTCTTATAAGTTTCTGTATTGTCACCCTTACGAAAAAGAATTACTGGCAGTAATATATTGCGGCAGTGGTACGAAAGAATTACTGGCATTCTGTGTAATTGCCAGTAATATTTTCAGTGATTCCTGTAATATCTAATACTATTCTTGTGTGATTGTCAGTAATACTTATATTACTGACTTTATTTATATAATAATCGGCAATAATTCTTTTTCGTAACGGCATATATCTTTTATATTGAGAAATTAAATAAATTTTTTTTTTCCTACGACGGATCAAAGTACACATCTGTTACAGAAAGTTTTATTTATAAGATTTAAAAATTATTTTTTTTTAGTTCGGAAACAAATATATGTAAAAATACATGTGATACGTTGTGTAGAGATTAGATGTTTATTAGATTTCTTTAGGATTACAATTTTTTTTTTTACATCATTTTTGCCTATTCCGTTCTCTTTTTGACCTACAATTTTTGATAAGGTAGACTTTGAATAACCGAGAAATGAGGTGGCGAGATTCCATTATTGCAGTCAACGTTAATGCGCCAGCACCGGCTGATCAATTTATCTTCTGTCTATATCGTATAGTGTGTACATAAATATGTATATTATATGTTTACGTGTCTCTCCCCATTTAATATAAAAGAATACAATGAATATATTATCTCTTATCATATAAAGATAATACAATATATTTAGGCCTAGTTTTTTATATATACAACAATATATTATCAATCTTTTATTATAAAACTTTCAAACAAAGATCCGTCATTTTATACACAATTTAATATATACCTAGTATGTAAATACATAAATTTATACATTTATATAAACATATATAAAAAAAGAATATGTAGTGTGTTTAAATTAAATAACAATTCATTATATAATTAATTATAATACTGCACAAGTATATATCAAGTAATAAAATCTAATTACCTAAAATAGATTTTATATATTTTAATGGATATTTTTTTTATAATAGATTTTATTTTGATAGATATTTACTTTTTAGAGCCATCGCACAAAACAAAAAAAAAACGTTCTTATACGGTAGTCTTTACTCGGCAGATTTCTTTACATTGATACGAAAATAATTAAGAGTAGTTTGAAAATTACTCTATGAATCTTGTTTTAATACATAGTACGTATTGTATTAGAAATGATTGCAATAGTTATTTTTTAAGAAAGAAAGAATGTACTAAACAGAGACAGAGAGAGAGAGAGAGAGAGAGAGAGAGAGAGAGAGAAAAGAGTAAAGATTATTTAGTTTTCAGAAAAAAGAGAAATATTGTAGAATATTTATAAAATGTTCCTATAATAAAATTGAAGAAATTAGAAACTGACTTTTCCGCGTATTTTAAAGAAACCCAAGCCGTTTCTATTGTGCACTAAGGCCCCGAGACTGCAATAATTTTCTATAATGATTGGCGTGTTAACAACGTTGCAATTATTAGGTAACAAACTTTTAAGCGTTGTATGAAAAGCCTCTATGTCGAATCTTGTTTTGACAACTTCAGTTCCCGCTAAAAAAATATTATCTTGTTATTGATAATTTTTATTAACGAGATATAAAGAAATCTTTGTTATAGTAATAATGTTTGTAATAAATTTCTCATTTACTAGATTTAACATCTACCTTTGTACCAAAACAATGGATGACTAACAAATGTAATCCAAGGTATATCTTTTGCAAATGGATTCCACTTTTTTGCGATAGATAAAGGTTGTCCTCTGTTCCACATAAGTCTTATACCTGACATATTTCGTTTTCTGAAAACAATTCAAGTACCTATTTCCAGAAATATTTTACCAAAACATTGAAATAATGTTTTGGTAAAACAGTTTTAAACAAACTGTTGAAAATCGGGCTTGCTTTATAAAAGTTATATCCTAGTATACAGTGCGTATATAACAGTGCGCAAAATTTATACAAGTGTATTGAATAAACAAATGTAACAAAAGTGAATGATAGATACAATTCGTAAGCATTTTTATATCGAAACAACATACACGGAACATATACAGCGCAATGTTTATTTATTAATATAAAGTATATATTGTATAAGAGTAGCAAAAACAACAAACACAATCGAAAGAAATTAACAGAAATAGCATATCGGTACTGACACAGATGAGCGGTATGTATACCTAGGTTCGAATTGACCAATACTGGAGCAACCTGCAATAGATGACCATTCTTGACGTGCTGCGCACTGAATTATAGATGACATACCTTCTGCCAATCCGCTTAATCTTCTAAAAATTATTAGGGTGATATGAACGTGATACAGTAAATACATAAACATAGATGCTGCCGTTACCATTCCGTTTCATATATCATGTCCGTATTAGATTTAGTTTTTGCCGTTGCAAAGCACTTACACAAAGATGATTTATTTCAAACACATATTCTGTCACATTTATCGTAAAAATATCTTTTAAATATTTGCAGCAGAACGTAGTACTTACGGTGCGAGAGATGCTGATGGATATATCAATTCACCTTTGAATACTGTATCGAGAAGTGATATATGCACACGATTAAAATCAAGTATTTTCAATGAAATAAAATCATATTTTACAGAGTAAAGGGCTTGAGTTGTTAATAGTACAAGTCTTTCTTTTTCTATGTCCCACAAACTGATTCTACAAATATAAATAAGTTTTCCTTATCCTTAAATCCAAACTTACCGCAAGAAATATAAGTCTGTAAATTACATTGATATCACATACTCTGTTAGAAGCCAACTTCCTACGAGTTCTTCAATGTTTTGTTGTATCAAGGTTTCGGTACAGTCGTGTATTGCTCTTTCCACGATCTCATTTCTATCGGTGAAAAATGCGTGAACTTCTATATTTCTGAATGGCAAACTGCATACATTTTGCATAGAAGAATTCTGGTTTGATGTGCCATCTATATTATCAGTTGTTGGTTTTACAGCTAAATTTTTTTGAGAAAAAGTAAAAATAGCAAAATGTAAATAGTTATATTTTAAATGAATATATTAGTGTGTGATAATATAGACTTACAGTCAACGTTAGCTATTTCTAAAGTAGCTTTTTCGAAATTAACGCTAGGTCCGTCGTCCAAACTCGTCTCCTCCATGTCTCTAGCTTATCTATCAAATCGAGAAAAAAGGAGAAAGTTTGACATTTATTTTGGATAACAATGACAAACTACAATAAATCATTTAGTTCTCTATCTCACCAATTACGATTTAATTATATCAATTGACGCGCTTTTATACGAAACGAAAGATTCTGCCAGAGAAAAGAGTCGTTTTGCACCGCAAAATGAGTTATTAACCGTTGAAGTTGCTTATTTCGAAGGTTAGAAAATCTGTCATACTAACTAAAGCTGTTTAAAAATTCACTGATTGCTTTAAATCTTTGACTATAGGTCTGTTCTTTTTATCTGAACTAGTGTAGCAAGTTCAGGTAAAAAGAACAGACCTTATATAAGTATGAACTGCTAGTTTTCCCACTTTTGGTGTAAGAATGGGTGTGTTTAGCCGAAGTTAGCGCTACGTAGCGCTACGTAGCGCTAACTTCGGCTAAACACACCCAATAACACTGAACTATAAAGAGCCGTCTACAATGGAGAGTTGTAGGCCGTAACAGTAAGAAATTGACAAATCACAATCGATTATTCTTCTGTACTTTATCTGTGATTGGTCAATTTCTTACTATTACGGCCTACAACTCTCCATTGTAGACGACCCTTTAGTTTTATTAGTTCCAATTCCTGTATTTCCTGCATTTCCTCCATTAGTTCGTTCCATCTTGCTTAACTGAACACAGCCTCGCACAATAGCAAGGCGCGTTCCATAATATAGTTCAGTGATGTCGCCTGTGTATTTAGCTGAAAAGCTCCCTTTATGTGTAGTAAAATTCTCTTCTCAAATTGCACGCAGTATACAATTATAAATTAAATGAGAAAAATTGGACTCACAGCGTACTTTTATGAATTTTTCATTGAGCCAGTCTCTTTAATTAAGCTAAACGATGAAGTTAATTGAAAATGTTAAGATGAAGTTGATCGGAAATAGTAAAATATAATAAAAACTCACTTTGAACAGAGAGAAATCTGAGAGCGGCCATCCTATTGTAATTTTTTGACCAATTGCAGAGTCAAATCAGCCAATCGACCAACGTAATTGATCAGTTCCACGAGATCTGCGACTTGCGTTTAATGTAGAACGGCCTTTGAGTTCCACTTTTGTGGAAATACGGCTAAAACCAGCGGCTGAAACCGTCGTAAAAAATTACAATAGGATGGCCGCTCTCAGGTTTCTCTCTGCTTTGAATCATTTGTGTATGTAACGTAATTTTGGGCTGCGTTCCGTTTCACGCATATGCGCGCATTTATCTATAGTACACGTCACGTATAGTATAGATAAATGCGCGCATATGCGTGAAACGGAACTCAGCTTTGATCTCAGCCATCGAACGCGGAAAATTGTAGATTGGTGTAGATGTAGTATTAAACAAAAACTCGTCGCCATATTGCGTGCGATTTTACCACTACTATTTTCTAATATGAATTCAAGGGGATGGCCCTTTCTGTCATCGAAAGTTCGGTGATTCCTGTTTATTGGAATACGTAAATGTAATCTCAAAAAAATGTTATAATCCAACGTGTGATAAGTTTCTTCGTGAATATTACGACAAAACACCTCCGTTATAGACACGACATCGAGAAATTTTCCTAAGCGAGTCTGTCTTTTTATTTCAGGTTACACGTGACGGGATTTTACCATCGGCTCAAGAAGTGAAGAAGATCAAAAAGACGCGAAGCAGTGACTTAATCTGATGCAGCAATTGTGAAATAAGGAGTTTTTATAAATGGAAACATTATTCGAACCTACACCTGCGAAGAGAAAATGCACTGTAATAGACATCAATAAGATGAAGAATTTAAGAGAAACAGTTCGAGAATTTGATTTGCCGAAACATTTTCCCAGTACGATGCATCAGTTGAGAAATGAAGTTTACGAAACTCAGAAAAACAGATGTGAAAACATCGTTTCTACATCAAGTGCGTCATTTGCACCTCAACTCATAAAGGTACAGAAATTACGAATTTTGTCTCGTAATGGACGAGATCTGGGAGAGTTCAATGTTCAGTTACGAGATGATGATCCGTCGAAAGGAAAGACAATTATGCTTACCAAGTCACCTTCAAAGAAAGACTCCTCAACTGTTAACACTTTGCCCAAACCTGGCAAGTTATATCCGAGAATACTCAGACAAAGGAAGAATTTTGCTAAGATGCGAAAAGTTGATCCGCCAAATGTAACAGTAAGCTTAAGCAAAAACATATCTGAAATAGAGAAAATTAATTCAATAAAACAGCAGCAGTCTGCAACTTTGTCAAAAAGTAGTGAATTTAGGAACAATATTAAGAATGAAAAAATGAGAGCAAGAAGTAGTGACAGTGATACCGAAATTGATGTAGAAACAATTCCTACAAATAAAACGAATTCTACAGGTTCTACGTATAAAAATATCAATAATAATAACAAAGAATATGTGCTATCTAATACAGAAAGTAACATGAATACTTGTTTAGAAATTCAGGATGGTAGGACGGTTAAAGATAATAAAACTTTTGCATCTGTAAAACCATCGTACAAAAATGATATTAATTCAATTTCTATAGCAAATTGTAAAAATCTTGTAGTGAGTCTTACTAATTGTATGAAAAATTCTGAGAATAAAATTACTGTAAATAAAGGAAAATGTATTGCTAACAAAAATATAGAAAAAGATCAAGTGGTTGAATCTTTGAAGAGTAAGCAAAGTGTTATACAAGGATGTAATCAAGATAGAAAGTTAAGCAGCTCAGGCAGCTCACTTGAAAATAAAAAGTCTCTGGAAAAATCAAGAATTACAAATGAGACAAATATGTCTCGGATTAAATCATTAACTCAAAACAGTTTACTTGGAAATAAAATGTCTCTAAATAAATTAAGAATTACAAATGAAAAACCTATGTTTCAAAATCAATCAGTTTTAAGTAAACAAGTACATGAAAGGAAGAAACAAGAAAATATTATGACAATTATACCTAATAATGAAACTGTTTTATTTAATCAACCTGCGGATATACTAAGTAATATATCTGTACCTTCAACAAGTAAAAAACCCACACCTGTGTTTTTAACAAGTACGTATAACAGGAACACATTTGTGTCCTCAAAAAATAAAAAAAACGTGAATTCAAATAATTGTGAATATGCGCATCTCTTAAAGGAAAATTCTAAAACTAATCCTTTTACTATTAATCTTGTAGAACATATACAGGAATCACAAATTGTAAATACCACTGATAGCAACATGGAAACTAGTATACGGAAAAAGGATTTGTCGCAGAAAGATTTGTCAAATAAATTTGATATTATTAAGAAAGCAATGGACAGTGTAAAGGACAGTAAACTTCGAGAACTTGCGTTGAAGGCCTTGGCGGATTGTGGAATTGGCATCGAGAGATATGTTCCGATACATCCACCGGAACAATGTAAAGCTGTACACGACTCGCAAGTGCAGACTATGGTATTTGGTCTGTTAGATCCTAAATCTTTCGTATTGATAAACAAAGACATAAAAAGCCTTTACAGAATAAATCAGATCACTCTGCACGATGTACCGAATGTGGAACCGTTAGATGAACAAGAGGGCAATTTTGATATTGACAGTTTTGTTAATGAGTTTGTTAAAAATATGGAAAACGATTCAGATATATTGAAAATAAATAAAACTTTGTCGATGTCGAAATTAAGGTGTAAAAGTATTTTGGGTCATTTAGAAAAAGATTTTCAATCTGTCAAGCAATATGATCAAAACGGAAGGTTAAATATACACAATGCTGTTATTAGTAATAACATCTATCTAGTCAAAAGACATCTTTTGGTACTTCAGCAATGTAAGGAAAGTGTCGATATACCAACCGAAACTGGAATGGTGAGCTTAAATTTCATTATCTAATCTTGAGAATCCAATTTAATAAAGTTGTAAAAGTGCTATACATATTTTTCAGACAAGTTTAGAGCTAGCAATCAAATATGATGTATGTAAAGAAATTGTTCAAGTTTTACTGGACGCTGGAGCTCAACCAGTTGTACCGATATATCTACGCGAATCAGCATTGATTATTGCTAGTAAACAGTCGTCACCATTATTGCCAATGCTTGTTAAACGAGTCTCGAATCATAAATTACTCGATCAAGTAGATTCGGAAGGTAAGATTGTGTCTATATAAAATACGTGCATATCACATGTCTTTTTAATAAGTATGTAACGTGTCATTAACATCTCAAGCCTACTTTGATTTTTTAGGCTATGCGGCGTTACATTATTGCTCCATTTACGGTAATTTACAAGGAGTTGAGGCACTATTATCAGCTAGGGCGACTGTAGATTTGCAGGACAAAAAATCTGGACGAACGCCTCTGTTTCATGCACTGGACAACTCGCATAGCTCGATATCGCGAGCGCTACTAAAAGCCGGTGCTATGGCACACATCACAAATTACGCAGGTCAAACGCCAATACCTATAGTTCCCGTGATCGAAAGAGAAAGTTCGCCTTGCAAAATATTGTCAGTAACATGAGATACTCAACATAATTGCTGTTTTTTTTTTTTATTCACTTCTAACGACTGGAACATTTGTCTCAAATTGTTTTATTATTAGAGACAGAAACGCAAATCACGAATATCGAATTAATTTATGAGAAAAAGTACTGAATAGCAAAATTTCGATAATTTATTTGTGCATCACATAAATTTATATTTAACACAACTATTTTTTTGTCTCTTGAATATTAGATGGAACTGTTACTAAAATATTGTTTTTATTAAGCTTAAACGACTTCTGCTTTTAGCTGTGAGTATTTCAATAAACATAACATAAAAAAACATTTGGTCCGTATTCTCACCTCTTTTATCGATAAATATGCCACTAAATTTAGTGTGTGATTACGTTACATATATTATAGAATCTATTTTTAGTTCACTATAAATGAATATGTTGATAAAATTAAGGTAGGAATTCTTCGTAACTTGTACTTTTATTTGTGATTTGCGCTTAATACAATTGATGTTTTTATCTAATTGTATAGATTCATATATGTCTTTATCTTATTAGATTAAGAATTAGTAAATATTTTGCGTTATTTTTGGATATTTCTTTCCTATTTCGGGATTCGCAGATTGTACGGTCATAAATATACAGAAGTAAAGAAAGTTGCGCCAAATATTTATTGACTTGATCTGGTAAGATAAAAGTTTATATAAGAAAGTTTCTACACTGCTTTAAATGGATATTGCATTTCCGCGATGAAAAGATAATTTGGGCGCAGTATACACTCGACAAAACGATAATTTGTTCATTGAGCGGTGCGTAGCCATATGTAAACGGGAGTATGCTTTCGAATCTATGCCAATTATATACAAATATGTATGTATATATAAAAAAAATGATAAATTTTTAGTATATTCCAAATTATAATTTAAATGATAAGAAAATTAATAGATTATTAATATTATGAATTGTCACAGATTCTCAAAGATATTACAAATATATAACAATTATATATACGTAATTATATTATAATTATTTATTTACATACAAATTAAAAAACTAATATTTATATAATTGTATTCATTGACATGTATCTTACAGGATTTTAGTTGATAAGAAATTTGTAAAAGTCTGTGCTTTTCATAATATAGCTGCGTTAAAAATATATTTTTGTATCATAAATATTAGTCAGTATTTAATATTGACATTGAACTCGATATTGAAATATAGAATTTAAAATTGTATATAAGACTATAAACAGTAAATATATTATATATGCGCATATACTATTTTAGTATTGTACCATAATATTATGTTTGAGTGTTATTTGCTGTGCACTGCCAATAAATTGTTTCAATTTAAAGTTAACATATTCAAAGTAACATGGGAACCAATTAAAGTGCAAATAAAAAACCAAACTTCCGCAATGATGTACGTACATAGACTAAGAATTTGTATTCATGGTGGTTTTTTTTTTTATTAAACAGAAGTTTCAGGCCTTTTTGTGTAGCAAATTTAACATGTTTCATTATGTAATATATTAATATATGTAATAAGACTGTTACTTTTTAGAACAAGAGCCTGAGGAAGTAAGATTTATATTAAATTACTTGCAATTAAAATAAATTAAAAGAAGTTATATATATGTATATATATACTATATAGAATCACAAAAGGAATTATTTTAATTGTAATTTTTTTATTTTGGTAGACATCTTTTTAGTATACAGTAAATTAAAATGGCGTCCAACCGTAAAAAACTATTCCCTTGAGCGGATTCCTTCCCAATGAACCGTAAAACTCGGGAGCACTTTCCATTTGCGCGCTATAAAGTTCGATCTCTTTAGGCTAGATCCTCATGCAGACACCAAACGTTGATTGGTGAAAAGTGGGTGGTGAGGGTAAATTAAGGTTGCTTTTTACCCTCATCATCCGCTTTTCACCAATCAACGCTCGGTGTCAAAGCGCCGGTGTCTGCATGAAGATCCAGCCTTACTCTTACTTCGTGTTTTTACTATAGCATGGAAATACCAACTTGCAATCCATGTTTATATAGTCAAAGCGTCATTGGTGTTCCCCTTTAATGGCTGCACACATGACGCGGAGCGTTTGACACACTTTGATACGTAGAAGTTTGCTAGGGAATAACACAGTGGCCAATCAACAGGCCTGTTCTTTTCAGATGAACTTGCACAGTTCATCTTTACTCTTTTTCTCTTCATTTTAAAGAGAAAAAGAGATATTTTGGGAGGAAGAATTCGACCTTGTTCAAAAATAATAAATATATTATTTGCAAAAAAGCAAGATGTTGATTGGCCGTTGCGACGCGTTCTTCGTGCACAGAAAACAAGTAATTGTATAATGTATATTTTAAGTAATTTAAAATTTTCAAGAAAATAAGTAGGTTCAAAAGAAGTAAAAATAGTTTTTTATTTAAACAGTTGTGTAGTTTCTCTTTCTTTAAAAACTTTATTAAAATTGATTGCTTTAACTTTCCATGTAATATCGAATGTAAAGAAAAAATATGAAAAACTTACTGCACATATACATATTATCGTATTATTTTTTTTAATATTAATTTAATATTAATTTTATGTACTGAATAGATTTCCGTTTCCGACAGCGAGTTAGCGAGCGATTGTGGATAGCATAGAGTGTGATTTTGGTTTTTTGTGTCGAAGTTGGCCAGTGGTTG
>NW_018020693.1:11710-166558 GCF_002006095.1 Pseudomyrmex gracilis
GNTGTGTGTGAGTGGGTAAGAGAGTGGTTGGAAGGAGTGAGTATATAGGCAGAGAGAAACCTGAGAGCGGCCATGCCATTGTAGTTTCTTACGACGGTTTCAACCGCTGGTTTTAGCCGTATTTCCACAAAAGTGGAACTCAAAGGCCGTTCTCCATGAAACTCAAGGAGCAGGTCTCGTGGAACTGATCAATCACGTTGGTCGATTGGCTGATTTGACTCTGCAATTGGTCAATTCCACGAGATCTGATACTTGCGTTTAATGTAGAACGGCCTTTGAGTTCCACTTTTGTGGAAATACGGCTAAAACCAGCGGCTGAAACCGTCGTAAAAAATTACAATAGAATGGCATATATATGTAATACTCCTATATTGCTAGTACGGTTCCGACCTGAAGCTCACCGTTACGGTGCAGACAATATAGTAGCCTCTCTCTCCAGCTGCTTTGTGCGCATGCGGTGAACATTCAAGCACGTTTGGGCATTTCTCTTTCTCGCGTTCTTTCCAATGCTTTGTTTCGCTCGCACTCACTTGGTAGATGCGCCTGCGCATAATGACGCTCGACCATCTATGCCCATATTTGGACTTCGTGCGTCTCCCTTTCTCGGGCCTCGTGCCTCTCATTGCGAAGATACGCGACTAGCAATATAGGAGTATTACATATATGTAGGATGGCCGCTCTCAGATTTCTCTCTGATATAGGTGGTGGTGAGCGCAGCGCGATGAGGGTGTCAGGGGGTCGTAACTCCCTTTAATTTTTGGGGACGTAAGTCGAGTTTGACGGTACAGCCGTAGATCGCAGCACTGTCGGCCGCCATGTTGGAACGAGTGCTCAACTGTTGGCAACTGTAGACAATTGTAGCCAACTAGCTAAGGCCTGGTTTATGCGAGCAATAACTGTTAACTTATGCCGGAACCGGTAAAGTTTAACTATATGATTTTAATACTTCTGTTCATACGAAATTGCCGAATGCGTATAAACAGAAGTATTGGAATCTTATAGTTAAACTTTATTGGTTCCGGCATAAGTTAACAGTTATTGCCCGCATAAACCAGGCCTAAGATGTTGTGTTGTGTACACAACGCGTCACTGGTCTAGTTTCCACCGAAGCATTAATTCACACCTAATGCGACGTAGAATCAGATTTAAGTCGATGGAAACCTGTCAAATTGCGTTGATTTCGCTTCCGCTTCGATCTATAAGGGTACGATTCCATGCACTGTTATTTTTTGCGTAACGCGTAACGCGTAACCAATCAGAAAGATTACGTGCTTTATGTTAGTACACGTAATTTCTCTGATTGGTTACGCATTACGCGTTACGCGAAAAATAACAGTGCATGGGATCGTACCCTAAGGGCGATGTCCCATTGAGCGGAAATCTATAGCGGAACGGAATGTGCGGAACCAGCTCGACCAATCGTAACCACAGAAAAAGCGAAGGAAAGAAAACGGAATGGCTGTGATTGGTCGAGCTGGTTCCGCACATTCCGTTCCGCTATATATTTCCGCTCAATGAGACATCGCCCTAAGTACTCTACTTCCAATGGAAACGAAACACTAAATTTAATCCGTACCGGAGTGAAACCGAATTGAGGGTTTCGGTGGAAACTAGACCACTGAATCGCGGAATTGGCGCGGCGATCGTAGGGCAAGCGGGGCGGTTGCTCGTAGCGCCAACGAGCGCCGTGCGAACTAACTAGTAGCAATCGGTTGTCCACAACTACGTCGTGTCGATAATGTAACTGCTCTTTCTTCCTATTTTCTTCTCAAAACGTAAGACTATTGGCCATTTACTTAATATTTAACGTTGACAAATAACATGTGTATATATATATATATGTGTTTAATAGATGGATCTATTAAACACATTAATGTCTACGGTAAAAATGGAAGGAACGTATATTGTAAAAGTCTCGTTTAAAAAAAATATATGTATATTGAATATTAATATTTATATGTAACCACTAAATAAATATAATTCTATTATATTATTATTTTATTCTATTATATCTATATATTATTGTGTATACAATTAAATATATGTAAAAATCAAAACATTAAAAAATGAATAGGGCAAACCGTACATAAATAAAATGAAAAAGATATAACAAATAAATATATTATAACAAAGTGATATATGCCAACTGTTGAACGTATTCAGAGAAACACTCACAGACACAAAAATCATACAGAAGAAATTAATTATATATATATATATATAATATATTAATTATATATATATTATATATATACTATATAATATATAATATATATAATAATACGTTCAACACAGTTGGCATATCAATTTGTTATATTATATTTATTTGTTATATCTTTTTCATTTTATTTATGTACGGTTTGCCGCTACTTTTAGCGCCGGGTTCCACTTTGCGTGGAACTCGCGAACTACGAAACGAGTTTCACTTTTAGGCGCATACGATAAAAATGTATCTCGGTTAGAGTCTGTGCTAAATTCACTTTCATTCGGTTTGAATCCGTGCTACATCCACTTTACTGTCGATAAGTAGAACTGCTAACCATAGAGAGCATCGGTGAAGGAGGCACGCACACAAACAAAACCGTGTCCGTGTCGTGACGTCCAACGACATGAATGAAAGTGGATCTAGCACGGACTCTAACCGAGATACATTTTTATCGTATGCGCCTGAAAGTGGAACTCGTTTCGTAGTTCGCGAGTTCCACGCAAAGTGGAACCCGGTGCTGAAAGTAGCGGCTGGAAACCGTCGTAAAAAACAACAATGGCATGGCCGCTCTCAGTCTTTTCTCTGGTACTTCTTATGCGCGCATTGAGTGAAACGGAACGATTCTTTATGTAGTCTATACGCATTATGCATGCAACGGAACGCACCCTTGTTTGAACAAAATGTTGGAGGGACTTGTAGCTTGGGTGCTGAATAATTATCTCGGCAAATATGTGGAAAATCTAAACACAGATCAGTTGAGCATTGCCTTGTTGTCAGGTAAAGTTACACTGTTGTACATTTTCTAATTATTTCTTATGTATGCATGTGTGTTTATTTGTTCTGTTAACACATACAATACAAATTCGATACATGTATATGGACTATTAATTTTGTGTAAGTGTTCTATTATATTTTTATATGCTAGTTTTATGATCATCGTCACTTTATTAGGGGAAGTTGAGCTAGAAAACTTACCCTTGAAACGGGAAGCTTTGCGTCATATTGGTTTACCAGTAGAAATTAAAGCTGGATTTATCGGCAAAGTAAGGTTACAAGTACCGGTTAGACAAATAAGAACAGCATCCTGGGTGATAGGTATAGAACAACTATATCTAGTAGCTGGGCCAATTAATTTGAATGAGGTAAATTATTATATAAAATATATGATATTTCAGCATAATATTGAAAAAAATAATAAGTTAATATAGAAAATGAAGTATATATTTTGTTTATAACACATTTTGTATATAGTACGATAATGAAGCTGAAGAACAAGCAATACTGGACTACAAACTTAGTCGATTGGATGCCTTAGAAGCTAGATGGAGAGCTAATATGGAACATGATTCTGGGTATTACGCTTCAAGTTACAGTTCATGGTTGAATTATGGTACTTCTCTTGTAACAAACATTATTGAAAATCTTCAGTTGAACATTAAAGATGTTCACATCAGACACGAAGATGATGTTACTTTACCAGATGGTAAACAGTTTTGTTTTACACTTATATAGTAGAAAAAATATATGTGTATATTAACAACGTTGTTAAAATTTTACAATTCTGTTTTACAGACAATGCTGTTGCGTTTGGTATCAAAATTGGAGCATTAACTGCTCAAAGTTGCGATGCTAGTTGGATACCCGGTTCTACATCTTGGAATTTAACAGATGCATCTTTTAAACTAATGGAACTTGATAGTCTTTCTATTTATTGGGACCACGTGAAGAAAGATCAACTTTTCGGAGGTCTTAATCTAGGTGATCTAGCTGTAAGTTCAAATATTGAGAGTGTGTATGTAATAAGTTTATTTTCATAATTTTATTATGAAAGAGACTGAATTTTAGATTGCCATGAGTGACTCTAAAAATGTGCTGAAACAGCATATTTTATTACCAGTAAATGCGAGGGCTCACATTAAGAGAGATCGAACCGAACGTCCTCTAAGATCTATTACTAAGCCACGTATTGTAATAGATTTGCTCTTGGATGAAGTACCGTTGTCTATAACGGACGTGAGTATAATTAATTAACAATCAAACATATAGGGAGAGTAATAATATGAATATATTTATACAATGCAACAAGTTGCTGTTTTCTAGGTTCAGTACGAAGAGATGGTTAAATGTATCAAAGAACTCGAACGTATAGATCGTCGTAAACAACAGTGGCGTTGTAGACCAACGTTACCTATTAAAGAGGGATATAAGGAATGGTGGAGGTATGCTGCTAGATGTCATCTTGGCAGAGATACGCTTAAACTTAAACTATCTTGGGAAGACATGCTTCTCAAAGCCAGAGAGAACGTTTGTTACGTACAAGTGTACGCTAAATTGTTAGGTACAAAAACACATCAATTATATTTGCAGACTTTTATCTCTCGCAATAAAAGACTCGCGAAAGTTTAACGCGGATATCCCTTAAATGTTTATTGCGTTTTTTTATTGTAGGTACACCTACGTCGATTTTACCTCCTGAAACTAAGATGTTGAAAGAGAAGGTCGAATACGAGAGGAGTTTCGAGCAACTCCGAGTTTTACGAGAACTGGCTATGCACAAGGTAAAACCCGTGAGATCGCAGCGAGAATCTAACGGAGAAGTACCGCAGGGACGCGGCATGCTCGAGCACTGGTTCCCGCAGTGGTGGGGCTGGTACTCGAAGACGTCTCACAGCAACAACGAAGCAACACCAAACGGAGGTAGTTCGACCACTTTTGACGGCGAGTTACTAGACGTTCTAGCGGATACCGTAGACGATGACACCTTACTGCGTCGCGATATGGTATTTGGACAATTCAATTTCGCTTTGGTGCAAGGCGCGATATCGCTGTGTACCGCGAAAAACGGCAACAATACCAAGACTGTGATAGAGCTGAAATTTGAGAGAGTGAACTTATGTTACGAATCACGACCGAGATCCGGATCTCACAAGTTCTCAATCAGTTTGGGCGCGTTGTATCTGCACGATTTTCTCACTGAGAACTCTACGTTTCCTATTTTAGTACAGCCGCAAGTCGCAGTGAACAGCTCGTCCTCGCGCATTCGTAATTCATCCGAGAAATTGACGAAGCAGATATCGTGTCATTTGTTCGAATTAATTTACGAGAAGAGACCGCTACATATTAACGCGGATCACCTGTTGCACGTGTACTCGCAATCTCTGGATGTCGTGTATAATCCGTCTGTGATATATTGGTTGATAGACTTCATGTGTAAGCCGCACCGATCAGTGTCATCCAATCAGCAACTGCAGGCAATGAAACGTCGTACGAGAAAGCAACTGATCAAAAACTGGGAGCAAATTCTCGACAGTGACTTTGTGTATCGTTCTTCGTGGGATTTACAATTCAAGATATCCGCGCCACAAATTTTACTGGTCGAAAACTTCGTTGATTCTAACGCTGCTGTGGTGGTAGTCGACTTTGGCAAATTACACCTGTTGAACGACGCGAATCTTAATCAGGTACCTCTGAAGTCGGAAATGATTAACGGCGAAGAGGGTGAAAAAGAAGACGAAGAGGATGAAGACGAAGAAGATGAGAGATACGAGACACCTTGCTCGACTCCGCCTGGAAGTCAGGAGAATGGTTCCCTCCACGATTTCCAAGGTTTATCCGAAACAGAATTACACAAGAAATTGTACGACCAATATTCAATCGATCTGGTGGACTTGCAGATTTTAGTGGGAAAGGTGAAAGACAACTGGAAACATGTTCGCACGAGAGGCATGTCAACTTTGCACTTTCTCGAGCGTTTCAACATTTCGTTGCAAGTAGAACGACGAGTATTCACCACTTCTGATCCTAACTTTCCGTCGGTCACAGTATCCGGTAACTTGCCGAGACTAGTAGTACACGTAAATGAGCAGAAAGTAGGTGCGATACGTTTGATGTACAATTTACTGTCAAGCTTTTCCAAATCTGCCGGTATTCCTCCGCAAACGGAAATTATTAATCTGAAAGAACCTGAAAGTCCCAGGAAAGAAGAAAATCTAGATCGTTCATTGAGTCATGCGGTGATGGTACAATTTATCATCGATCGGATGACCTTTGAATTGCAATCGAGAGGTCGCAGCGTCGCGGAATTGCAAGTGTCTGGCGTTCGGGCAGCTCTTAGCAAGAGAATGACAGATTTGAGTGTCTCTCTGTCTGTCCACGGACTTCTTCTGGTTGACGCTCTTCAAGAATTCGGACCAGATTTCGAGCTATTGGTGGCCAGTCACAAGCACGTCGGAATGGATAGCATTTCTGGCAGTTTAAGAGACTCCGAACCTACATCGCCTGTCTCGCCTGAGTCACCAGAATCGCCGGACTTGACGAAACCACCGCGATTGACTTCGCCTATCGCTCTGACAAACGCACTGTCCAATTTGGCAAATAAAACCAAAAGCCCGTATTCGCCTAGAAACAATTCGTTGATAGATTTGGAGAAGTTGGACTCAGAGGCGTTGATTGTTGTGGAGTTGACACTAGTCGACGATCCTATAGAGAATCTGAGAATGGCGAACATACAATTCAACAATCTCGACATCATAGCCAATCAAGAGACAATAGTTGAGTTGCTGGGTTTTTTTCAGAGGATCTTGCCGTTGCACAAGTCGAGGTCGAGAGCATATATCGCGGGTCGGGATGATTCCATCTCGAGTCAAAATATGGAGACGAAATCGGCATCGACAAGAACAGAGATTATTTTCGATTTTCATCGGTTGAACGTGCTGCTCTTGCGCGCGATCGTGCAGGATAATCACTTGGTAGGACAGAAGATCGCCACCGCAACCATGTCGGATGCGCGCATACAGGCGACTTTGGCTGCGAACACGTCGATCTCAGGCTCTCTCGGTGGGGTGCAAGTTCTCGATCAGACGTCGATCGGAAAGACTCATCAGCGAATAATCAGCGTAGGTAGGGATCCGTTGGCGGATCCTCCTTCGCACCATCCTCTCGAGCACTTCGCCGTTGGTCTGACCGATCAACAGCCAGAAGCGTTCAGATTCATGGTGAACCGAAACACCAGACAAACTAGTGAGGAGGACTGTGCGGAGATCGATCTCGATCTCACGATACATGTTGCCAGTGTCTGGTACACCCACGCGCCACACCTTATATCAGAGTTGCGCTCGTGTGCCGATGAATTCAAACAATATCTGAGCAACTTTGCGCGTCAGATCAGCGCGGCTGCCACCGATATGGCGATCGGTTTAGTGAATGCCGACGATTGGACAATTCCACCACGTAAACGTCTACCGAGCATCTCCACGATTGATCTTGACAACGCAACAAACATATCATTAAAATTAGACGTACTTCTGGAAAGTCCTGTGCTTGTGATACCGCGTTCGTCGCACAGCAGACAGGTGTTCGTGGCCCATTTGGGCACGATGTCGTTGCGACACGAGCCGCATCTAGGATCCATGTCAAAACACAAGGTTACGTTGGAAGTGCGCGATATGAATCTTTATTCCCTCGAGATATCCGCCACTGTCGGTCAATCTCAGAATAATCTACCTATGAGGGCTGAAGAAATGTATTCGTGTAAGGAGTCTGGGAAGCCGATATTGCACGACACAACACTCAAAATCCTCGTGGAGAAGCAGAGCATGTTAACGCAGAGCATGAACTTTCTGCTGGACGATTCCTGCGGCGAATTTACGAGCAATAGTCCGATTGTACAGGTGCACGGGGCTGTGATAACGCCACTGAAGGTATCTTTATCACGCGGTCAGTACGAACAACTGCTCGACACGACTAATCGCTTGTTCTCCATGCCCACCGTAACCACCGCCGCTGCCGTCGTCCCGGAATACGATCAAGTTGACGGAATATCCGACTATTCGGAAAAGCTCGATCTCTGCGTGAAAGTCTCTTTCGAGTTGCCAACCCTCAGTGTGATGCTGAAACAAGCGCATTTGGAACAATCTCTGGTGGAGCTGTCGATGCGTGACTTCGTCGTCAAGTACGAAAAACTACAGAGAAACGAATCAAATGTGCAGGTCGCGTTGCGTTCCCTCTTAATGGAAGATCTTCTGTGTCCGGTCGACTCGCGACATCGTTACATGATGCGATCGTCGGCGCCCGCACGTGCCAAATTGCCTACCGGGGTTTCGAAATCGTGTCCGGATCTTGTTTTCGCGCGCCAGTACAAGACCATCTACAGTCGCGGCAGCTTACCAGATCGTTTAGAAACTGCTACTCTGTACGGCGCGATCCCGGCACACTGGCGCAGAAAACCGACGATCTCGTCGGCCGACACACCGAACACGCCGCCACCATCGCCAGGTGGTATCAATAGCGAAGAAAACTTGGTGCTAATGAACATTACCATGACAGAGCCCGAAGAGAAATGCGTTCTTCCGGAAGATCGATTCTATCGTAAAATGGTAACCGTAGACTTCAACTGCCTGGATTTAGTGATAAGCGTGGAATCGTGGATGGTAGTATTTGACTTTTTTGGGATTGCAGGCTTGTCCGGAGCGACAAATAGCGAAGTTACCGCGCATCGAGCCACACCTGATAGCGATCGCACCGGCGCGAGCAAGATAGATGAAAACAATTTGCCAGTGCGATCGGAAACCGAGATAGATGTGAGATCGCTAACATTGGTGTTGACGCAGCAGGAGCGCGAGATAGCGAAAGCCAATGTGTCCAACGCCAGCATGCACATCCTTAAAGGAGAGAACGGCAAGACTAAAGTGTCGGGATCGTTGGGTTCGATGTCGTTACTGGATCTGACGCCACACGGCCGATTTTATCGCGAGAGATTTCTGTCGTCCGGCAGGAAGGCGCTCAACTTTCAGTATTCGAGCTATATCGATTACGAGGACCGACCATACGACGCACGACTCAAACTCGAGATGTCCGCCGTGCATTATGTTCACACGCAGAGATTTGTGGCAGAATTACAAATGTTCTTCGGCCATTTTTCGCAACTTTGGAGCATCATGCGAAATCTACGGGCCGGCGCTGGCGCCGTTATAGACATGAACAAGCGCAGCACGCGATTATCGCTTGAACTGCACGCCGGCGCGCCGGTGATATTACTGCCAGTAAGTTCCAGATCTGACCAACTGATCCTGTTAGATCTGGGAGAGCTCACAGCGCACAACAGATTCGACACATCGACGATTGTTCCAGACTGCTTATTGGATGTAATGCTGCTCGAACTGGTCAATATGGACGTATACGCAGCGCAGCGACTAAACTGTAGCGACTCATCGAGACAAAACGTGGACGAAGATGCTTTGATAGTTGGCGGTTTTCTAATCAAGAAAATGGGTTCTTCGTTGCTCACAGAAAAGTGTCATTTGAAGTTGCGCATAGAACGGAATCTTGATACCTATATCAGCCGCGACATACCTGATCTAAGCGTGCACGGAATATTATCGACGATGGACTGTGCTCTGGACCCGGCACAATACATGTTGATTCGCGGTCTTCTTTCCTACAACATCGGCGAGAATTTGGACGATTTGCGTCTGTTTGCGCAGAACTTGAATCAAACAGTGGAATACGCGATCCCGGTGGACAATCGTTCAAATATATGGACTCGATCCTGCATAACTCTCGAGTTAGTGAACGTCACGGTTAAGTTACATCCGAGTCACAATATCGCAGCACTGGCGTGCATAAATTTCATTAAGTCACGACTTACGTTGGATTCGCTAAGCGACGGCTCGCAAGACATCGATCTGGTGTCGCAAGAAATTTTGGTCACTGACACGCGTTTCCAACACGAGCCGGCCAATCGTCGGTGTAACGTATTCACGCAAATTTTACAGCCGTTGAGAAACTCGATTGATCCTACTCAAGTTGGCACTGCGAAGGATCGTGTTCAGGCCGAAGTGCATCACCGAAAGCGCAAGTCTTATGCAGCGACCACAATCCTGCTGCATAGCATGCGACTGACCGCTATTCTGGACTGGTGGGAAGCTGTGCGAGACTTCCTGCTACTAAATTCTCCGGAACCGGAACCTATACTTGGCGCCATGCAGCTGTCACTTGTCAATCAAGAGTTCGAAACCATTGAAGATGCCATCGCTGCTCCCACTGTCGTTGCCGAGACCACCGCTGTAACCGCCGCATCTGCTGTACCGTTTGAACTTAAGATTAATATTACAGATTCTGAACTTGTCATCGTTGAGGACACTTCGATTCTCGACACCAATGCTGTGATTCTCAAGTCCACTGCTGTTCTGTCATATCGTTCGACGCCGCAAGACGGCGAGAAACCTCTCTCTTGCAATCTCTCACACTGCGAAGTGTTCTCGTGTGTCTTGGGTCTGGAGGACGACACCGCCTTGTCGATTATTGATCCTTTCGGAGCAAGCTTGGATCTAACTCGAGACAAATGTATGGAGATCCAACTGCAATCATTATGTGTGAGACTGAGTTACCACGACGTGACTATGTTTTCTAGAATGTTAAGTTCGCTTCCCAAGCAAACCTTATGGGCTAAACAAAGATCGAGCGAAGCAGTGACAGCAACAAAAGACAATATGATAAACAGCCAGGTGTCAAAATTAATCAGTTTGGGTTTTGCCGAAGCTGATTGTAGAATTGCATTGAGCCGTTGCAACGGCCAGTTAGATGACGCCGCTCTTTGGCTGACGCAGAACGCAGAGCCGACAAGTTTTGAGACAGCTGTGGCGAGTAACGAGTCTATGTTTCGCGTTGTGGAATTGCAAGCGTCCTGCATAAGGATCTGTATTATCGATGACTGTCGCGATGCGGATGTACCGTTGTTAGAAATTACGCTAGCGGACTTTAGCATGGAAAAGATGACTCAACAGCCTGGTTTGTTGTCGGCCACTTTCAGCGTGGATTACTATAATCGAGTATTGAGCGGTTGGGAACCATTTATTGAACCTTGGCAAGCAAACATACGTTGGGAGCAAATGCTCACCAGCTCGCTCGACCCAAAAAGACTGCACTTGTCGATTGATTCTAACGATTCCGTGAATGTCAATGTAACTCTGACATTAGTGGAATTGGTGCAAATGGTTAAATACAACTGGATGCAGGATTATTATTTATCCAACGGAGGTATAACCACTGGCAAATCGTCAACAAAAGGACAGGTATATCGACGCCGATCACCTTTTATACCTTTCGCCCTGAAGAACGACACCGGCTGTAAACTCTGGTTTAAAACGTTTATTGCTACTGCGGATGACACGATAGACAGCGCCGGCAAAACATCGTTTCGGGAAATGAACGTCTCACGCATAGATAACACATGGATAGAAGTAGAGCCGGGAATTACTACGACGTTCACGTTCGAAGAAAGAGGCAAGCTGAGACATCACGCGACACATATTGTCAGGAGGCATCAGATCGCGGTTCTGGTTGAGGGGTGGAAACCGATGGATCCTGTAACTGTCGATCGCGTAGGCATTTACTTTCGACATGCAACCGCTGACATTGCCGGATCTCGAGTATGTAGCAATTCTTTCATTTTATTATATATTTTTATTTATATTCTCTTGTTATAAATTATACACATTTGTTTCAAAATAATAAACTAGTAAAATAATATTAAGTTTCAGAAAGCTAGAGTCGTATTCGCTGTAGAGCTGGAAGGATCCGCCAGAAAGTTAGTTACCGTTAGATCAGCCCTTCAAGTGTCCAACAAACTAGCTCATCCGATTGAAATAAGAATGGAGAAATCATTAAATCAACTGGAATGTCAGTTTCTTTAATTTTATCAAAATTGTTTTCTTCGTCATGTCATCATCGAATAATTAATATGTTCTTTCAGATTTACCGTCGATTTCAACTTCCGTCGGAAGAATTCTGAAAGTGCCAGCGCAGTCGGTGATGTCTGTTCCTCTGACGCATACCGGAGTGCAGATGTGCTTCAAACCAGTTATTTCAAATTATGCTTTTCAATATTGCATGGAGTCGGTAGATTGGACAGTAGTTAAGAAGCCTTTGGAAGTGACGGAAGATTACATTACTTGTCGGACTAATCAAAATAACACATTTAGGTAAATTGTTTGAAATTTTCTTTCAATGTGATCAAACAACTTGTTGACACTGTTCTTTCTTCACAGAATGTGCGTGGCAATAAGACGGAACAATTATCCTCTCGATTGCATGCAAATATTTCCGGCACATATGATTACAGTAATGGCTCCTGTAACATTGACAAATTTATTACCACACGAATTGACATATGATACGGATACGGAGGGCGGCAGAATTGCACCCGGCTGCAGTGCGGATTTGCACTGCGTTGATTTGAACGAACAATTGGAAATTACGATTCAATTGGACTATTATCCAGGAGCTGGAACGGTACATTAAATAGTATACAATCTTATTACAGATATTTTACATTAAGCTAACTATATGTCTCGTAATACCAGCTAAAAATACGTAATATTTCAGATAATATTGCCACCGAACAGCTCTTCTTTTACTGCCCGCGTTAAACTACTCGATTCCGCCAGCAGAATACTCTATCTACAAGCAGCTATGATCGTAGAAAAGGGTTCAGCTGTACAGATAAATATTACCGCACCTTATTGGATAGTAAACAAGACTGGTTTGCCGTTAGTATTCAGACAAGAAGGAGTCGGTATCGAGGCAGCTGGACAATTCGAGGAGCATGAAAGAGCAAGAATGTTTGCACCGTTGCTATTTTCATTCAGCGACGAGGAGGCCAGTAGAACTTTGTCGGTGAGAGTCGGCACTGAAGTACATCCTTACGGCATACCGCAGTGGTCTCAACACTTTCATCTGCAGCCTGGAATTCATGTAAGTATACCAGGTAAAAAAATAAGATTCTCTTATATGTAGAGATTTGCTGCTGAATAAAAAATAATTGGAACGCCTTAACTATTTTGACATCGTACACGCAATATAATATTTCAATACGTCGTAGGTTCATCGTCTGAGAATCAGTCTGCGCGATGGTAGACCTGATAAAGTCTACTTAATTAGCGTAGCTACTCGCACAGCAAGAGGAAGATACAGAGCTACTACAGTAGTTACGCTATCGCCGAGGTACCAATTACACAACAAGTCGTCGTATACATTAGAGCTGGCGCAAAAATGTTTCACAACAACTGTCGTAAGTTTGATGTCAATTTCGAAAAAATATCAAGAAAAAATTCGTTATTCTTCAATGTGGAATGTGAATTTCAGTCAAATCCGGATGCTCAAGCAACGTATATAACGATCACGCCCGATTGTCACATGCCCTTTCATTGGCCACGACTGGATAAGGATCTGTTGCTCTGCGTTAGGATCACCAACGTTTCTGATTGCATGTGGTCAGGAGGGATTAGACTAGATGACAATTACTCGTTAACTATTAACATTAGAGACATAAAGGGAAAAATGCATTTTCTAAGAGTAGATGTAGTGCTGCAAGAGACCACTTATTTCATTGTATTCACTGACGCCGACACTATGCCACCACCTATAAGAGTAGACAATTTCTCGGAAGTTCCCTTACTTGTTAATCAGGTTAATATCTATATTCATTTGATGTGTGAATGTTGCGCTTATATATTTTTTTTAGACACATTGATATTTATAATTTAATATTGTTTTCTGTATTTTATAGTGAATTGATAAATATTTTTGTAAAAAATGTCATTACAATTGCAAATTTGTACATGTAGATTGAAGTTGTCGATAGTCTACAATGGACCGTAAGACCACATTCGTCAGTACCATACGCCTTGGATGAACCAATACAAACTGCTGGTTTAGTGCTAACAGCACCTGGTGGTGTGACAGCTTCTTACGATTTAAATGCCCTTGGAGAAGGCAGAGGATTGACTTATGAAAATTTTATTTACATTGCGCTTACAGGTAATTCATTTTGCATATAAATAAAACTGAAAGATTATTTTGCAACTTTTTGTATGTGTGTTTTTGAAGATGAATCAATTTGTTGAAGATAAACTTTTTTTCTGATTTTATTTCGATAGGTACTTTTAAAACTGATTCCGATCTCGAGACAGGCGAGAATGATCTGGATCCATTGGATGTAGAAACTCAGAGATTAGTCTTGGAAGCTAACGCCAACGGTTCAGTCATTCTTCGAAGAAAACAATACGGCGATAGATCGCAACTTTGGAGAATGACTAGCGATGGGCAATTGCAGCATGAAGGTAATAAAACAAAAGAAAACATCAAAACGGACATATCGACTCTTACTATAATATTATTTAAATTGTTTCAATTTAATGATAATATAACGATCCTCTCTCTCTCTCTCTTACGTTCACATTTGCACAATTCTAATGAAGTTCTCACTGATTCTAATGACAGGTTCTAGTCCACCGAGAGACAAACATTCTAGAGCTTTAGACACGATATACGTTTTGGACATAGCAGGCACCGCACCGCAACCGTTCACGTATTGCGCTCTAGCCTTGAAGAAACCCGATCCTAGACGAAAATCGACACAAACCTGGCGATTCACCGACGACGGACGCCTATGCTGCGCGCATAAGAATATGTGTGTTCAGTCGAAAGACGGCTTTATGGGATTATATGAAGGTTGGAACTTTGCTTTCACTTGCACGCATTCACGGCGCTGCTGATTCGCTTAGTGGTTAGATCAGAATAATCACGTTATGGATTTTTTTCGTCATTTCATATATTTTATCGTTCACAATTGTTTTATATTGCTTCAGATTGGTTCAAAATTACATATAAAATATATATTTGCTAACTATTGTTTTGAATGCGTGTTGTGACAAATTTATAATGCTTTTGTTTTTAAATATAGTAGTAGTAAGATGAGTGCGTACGATAAGGACGTATTCATTTTATACTACTCTTATAATTCATCTTTTAGTTGACATTAAATATTTCTTTGAGGAATTAATATTATATAATGTCAAACTTTGCGGTGATAATTTATAAGATTAATGATCTATCGATACAAAACTTCTCCTACAACATCTTTGTATATTTTCTCTTTTTCTCTTTTACAATTTAAATCTATACCGAGTTGTTTGTGTAATTTGTGTATCTTTTTTAAGATCGTTTTATATTTTATGTCATTATTTCTTTCTTATCGCACTCGAATTTTGACTAGAAAGATCTAAATGAATCATGAAATGTTGCAGGCGGCAGTGTCGCCCGTTGGCAAATGTGTACGTATAGTTTCTGAGTACACATTAAAAAATCGACGATTTTATAAGAAAGCTTATCCATAATAAGCGAGTTTTTAAATTCATTAATTTTTCAATCGCATTATGCGTAACGAGTTGATGAATTAAAAACCTCATCCTAAATACATCGCGTGCTATGATGTGCTTTTTTGTCTTTTTTTCTTTTTTTTTCTTTCTTTGTATAAACGCTTCTGCTTTGCATATCTTTTTGGGAATAACAGCGTGAAATATAAAAAAACAGATTTTTCTTAACCAAAACAATTTGTCAATATTATCGCATTTTGACGTATCATGCTTTTGCACTCGCAAGCTTGTCGACTCACGCAACATTATCGTGTATATTTTTGCTTGTAATGAAGAAAATGTTCTTGATTTTTGTAGGGAGCGAAGCTGTATTAGGTCCTCTAACGCCTAGCAATCCACCACCTATCGAACAACGAGTGGGCAGACAAAAGTTGCGGCCAGGATCTGGATTCTTATCGGTTAGAGTGACCACCGACGGACCTACTCGCGTTCTCCAAGTTCTGGACATAAAGGAAAGAGTATGTGTCTCAGCTTTAGTTTAATATTTAACACAATTATGTTTTATTATTTGCTCACAGAGATTCTATTTTACGTATTATTCACATGATTGTGCAAAACGTAGTTCTTAATAAGATATTCAAATTATTGATATGTGTTTCAGAAGAAGATGTTTGCGTTGCTCGAAGAACGCGATTGGTCGCATATCGCCGTGAGTCATCGGCCTACTCAGATCGATGCTGACGTAAAGAAATCAGATTCTAGCGAATTAGATTTGACAGTGAATCTGTCGGCTGGCCTCGGATTGTCTATTGTATCACAAAGACCTGTAGAAGAGTTGTTGTTCGCACGATTAGCTCAAATATCTTTGGATTTATCACAGAATCCGTTAAACGCCACATTGAATTTGAGCATTGGCGATGTGCAAATTGACAATCAATTGTTTGAGGCACAATGCACATCTGTTTTATTTGTAACTCGATCATCCCGCACGGAAGACGAGATACGACCCGCCCTTCAATTAGTGGCAGAAAAACTGCAGTCGAAAAATCAGAATGCCGAGATATACAAACACTTTATAGTAAGCGTGAAACCTTTATGTGTACATTTAGAAGAGAAATTTATATTGAAGCTAGCAGCATTTCTCGGAATTGGTAAGTCAGAGCTGGAAGTGCCGGTCGACGAGAATGATTTTAAGGCGCAAAGAATTATCTCAGAGGTGTCCGCTGCACACGCTAAGAGATATTATTTTGGCACTCTGAAACTCGTTCCTAATCAGGTACGTATATATCAAAATCTGTGGCAAAAGTTTTATGTGTTGCAATAATAATATTACACATTCATTTTGCATAATGTGTAAACTTCTTATTTTTCTGTTTTCTTAGGTAAAGCTTAGCGTGCTCACTACAACAAAGTTACCACAGCATCTGCAAGCTGTAAAAAGAAAATTGGGCCTAACTCTGATCAATTTTGAAAATGCTACTATCGAATTAGAACCGTTCGTTAAAAAACATCCTTTCGAGAGCAGTCAATTTTTGATACACTCCATCGTGAAACACTATAAAGATGTATGATGATGCTTTGAATATGTTAATGTTAACATGTGTTTTTCTGTTATTCATATATATCGATTTTGGTGTTTTAGGAATTAAAATGGCAAGCCGCGGTTATTCTAGGTTCCGTAGATTTTTTGGGAAATCCTCTTGGATTCATGAATGATGTTACAGAAGGCGTTTCCGGTCTTATCTATGAAGGCAGCGTGAAGAGTCTAGTAAAGAATGTGACGCACGGTATTTCGAATTCGGCGGCGAAAGTTACAGAGTCTCTATCCGATGGCTTGGGAAGAGTGATCATGGATGAGAGACATGAAGAAGCTAGACAGAGAATTCGAGCTAACACGACAGGCAGTAGTGATCATTTGGTAGCTGGTTTAAAGGGATTCGGTTTTGGTTTATTAGGCGGTTTTACCAGTATATTCAAACAGACTTATGACGGCGCGTCTAATGAAGGTTTTCCGGTACGTAATAACCTATACTAATGCATATAAAGAGCCTTTTAATATTAGATATATGATCAAGTATTAATATTATTTAATATTATATATATAAATAATTAATTTTTTAGGGTTTTTTCGCGGGTTTTGGAAGAGGAGTAGTAGGCACTATAACGAAACCCGTTGTCGGAGTTTTAGATTTGGCAACGGAAACAGCTACTGCTGTACGAGAAACAAGTAGAAGGTAATATAATTACTTTAGATACGTAGTGATGATATATTAAAAAAAAGAAAAAAGAATGATTGTATCTAACAAGTACTCGTTAAAATTTGGATTTTTCAGCGCCAGTCGCGCCATACCAAAACGTGACCGACCGCCACGTGTTGTCAGTGGTTCTACCGGATTGCTGCCGCCATATAGTCGTCAGCAGGCTGAGGGTCAGGAGTTCCTGTACAGTATTAACAATCGCGATTATTCCGAACTCTTTGTTGCATATGAATGTTTGTGTAGCGGCGCAGAAAATCTCAAAGTGCTTGTGTCGAACGAGAAAGTGCGCATTATTTCAGGCGGCACAAAAGCAGTAGTGACTGAAGTCAGCCTGGCAGATCTTTTATGTTGCCAGCCGATGCAAAAGCTGCAAAGCAATAATATCACGTTGCATTATATAGAATTAGTATCTAGATTCGATTCGTCAGCTGCTGTCAATCTTGACGGAGCTGAATTATACCGACGACCGAAAGTGCGCTGCGACAACGAAGAGGTAGCGAAACGCGTAAGTATAAAAAAAAAAATTTATATAGAGAACATATTTTATTATATAATTTTAAATAAACTATATATTTCTCTTACTAATTATAATCTAATTGCACATATTTCTCTCACGTTGTAATCTTTATTTTTTTTAAACGTCATTACAATCAACTTGTTTTTGTTACAATCATAGGTATCACGACAAATCAATTATGCCAAAGGAATGCATGAAGAACGCAGTTTGACATTATCATCGTCGGATAATATGTTGGATGACGTGCAATATTACAAATAATTGTACAGATAAATTATTTCCGTGATAGTGTCCAGTCTTGTTTCCGACTCGGGGGTTTTCACGGATTAATTCTAGTCAAGTTCCAAATTTCTCTTTTGTAGAAGGCACAGAATCAATAATCGTTGAGTTACGTTTAACATTAGAATTTTGAGATAACGGTTACGCTTGACGTTTTAAGTTTCTAAGAAGACTGATGCACAAAGACCTTGATCGTAACTTGATTCTTCTTGCAATTGTGTACATAGGCAAGCAGAAAGCACAGAAAGTTTTGATACAAAAAAGATAAAATGTAAAAATGTGAGATGTAGACTGCAAATTATAAACACTAGAAATATTTTTTAATAATGTATATATGTATATACAGGGTCTTCCTATAAAAGTACTGCATCGCTAAAACATCTCAAAAACAATCACTAATAATAATAACTATGTAAAAAGTGAAGGTAAGGTTTAAAAAAGTGTTAAGTTTAAAATAATTTATGAGTGATAAGTGCGAATTTGGGTGGATTTTCCAAGATTATGTGACGGTCACGGTAAATATTTTAAACAAAAATTCGTATTTTTCTTACAGCTGACGTTGAGGTGTTTTTAAAATGGTATAACTTAATACGTTTTAGTTAAGAGAACTCGTTGAATTAGAAGTTCTCAAAGTTTGAATACCAGCCAGCACTATCCTGTATATACTTATGTACATACGCATGAGCGCGCAAATATATGTATGTATGTAATGGTTTTTTAATTCCTCGATTTTGCACTTTACAGAAGTTTTGTCTTAAAATCAATCCTTTTAATTAAAAGTGATAGTTTAAAGAAAATTTAATGAGAAATTATGAGTTATCCTACGAGAGTTTTTAAACTCAAAACTACAAATTTTGTTACGCCTTTATAATTTTTAATTACCTATAACACTAAACCGATACATCGGCTTTGAAATACGATTGTAAAATATACCATTCTTCTTCATGATATTATCTCAGTTTCTATAATTACAGAGTAAATTTAAAGATACATGAGATGTACATACATATAAGCTGATATTCATAGTCTGATCTTATATGTTTAAGATTGTCTTACGCTTTATAAAAGAAACTGTTATTGGCTACAATCTTAAGATTACCCTTAAAATGATCGGATTACGAATACCATAGATTAAAGTTGTTCACAACACTTGATATATGTTACGAAAGAATCTACTTAACGCAATATAGAGAGATAATTAAATTAGTGCTTTTATGTGTGGGAGTTAATGAAGCTTATATAGTTTCTTTAAATTTAATAAGTACAGGTATTACATGGGATGTATATTTATTTTCTTTTTGAAAGATTTTTTAATAGCATATTTTTGTTTTAATTATGCACATTGATTTTTATGCACATTATATTTTTTTTTGTTTAGTAGTAATATTTACAGATATAAAAAAGGAACAGACTGTGCTTCAAGCAACGTACAGTAGGGAGCACCATATCGTGCGGCTCCAGGAGAAGTATTTTTCGGGAATTTCTCCTTTGACTGCTTCTACTGTCGCGCGTCGTTCTCCTTCGATCTCTGCCAGCAGCCCGAGATCGAAGGAGAGCAGCGCGCAGTAATAGGAGCAGCTAGAAAAAAAATTTCCGAGAAATACTTCCCCTGGAGCCGCACGATATGGTGTTCCCTACTGTATCTTCTTTGTAAGAAAAAATGCAATAATTTTGCTTAATTTTTATCTCTTTGTTTAGTAAAATACTGATTGCGATCAAAGTAGTGCTGTAAATGTTTTGAAATGTTGTTGTATCTTTATTTTACTAGGAAATAAAATTATATTTATTAGGAAATATAAAAATAAAATAATGTTTTCGAAATATTTATAGCGCTAATTGACCGCAATTAAAATTAAGGAAACGTGAAAAAAAAGGGAGAGAGACACAAATGTGAATGTTATCAAATAGCGTATTTATAAGAAAGAGATAAAATACTCAAGCAATATATAATGTGTTCTTTGCGTAAAATATTATAGATACTATTTGGAAACAATTCAGAATGATAATTCCTGAAAATTCTTATCTATTATCTCAAATTTCGTACATATAGTTTTTTTTTAGATAAAATATCTCAGAATTTTTTTAGTTATTTGAAAACTACAGTAATTTTCTAACACTTTTTGCATTTTTGCTATATGTTTTTTATATTTTTAGTTTTTTAGTTTTTGTGAAATAAGTTTTGGTGAATAAAAATTGTGTATATCTAATATGTACCTGAAAAATTGATGATTAACTTCAATATTTAAATTTAAGTAGTTTTCAAGTTTTTTTTTCTAATTATCTTAACAAAAACTTACTAAACAGTTTATACGAAGGAAGTACGAGTGTTCTATACTAACCACATATATTTATTTGCTCCTAACAAAGTTCTAATTTTGCCTGACGTTTTTAACACAAATGCCTAAACAAAGAGAAATTTGCTTAAGATTAAAAAAGATAATTAATGCCCTATTGTGCACATGTATAAAGCAACGAGGGTAGCGAAGATAATATTTTAATCAAAATTTGATATTCTTTACTATGTACAAAATAAATTTGATTTTTTTTCACATAGGAAATGGAATGTAACAGAAAAACGTGTACATATGTAAAATGTAAATACCTTTTAAGTAACATGTATATATACATATATATTTAAATACTTTTGTAAAGCTGAGTGCTATAACGCAAAAAATGACGTATTTGTATATATCACATGTTGATACCTGTTAAGCAGAGTAATAAATGTTACACATCTATACCATACAGTTTTTGCTTAATGCATCTATGTTCTATGGGTTTGATTTTTGAATATCGCGCGCGCATTCGATATTTCGAGAATCGCAATATCGCGCTTCGATATATTCGGATTGGCGCATAGTTCACGGCCAAGTTGGCCGGGCCAACGAGCGCGAGGTGACCGGAACTACGTTTGAATTGCGCTGTATTTCTCGCGCGCAAATATTGTAAGTCGTAAAGTATCTCGAGCGTTAATTGCGATAGTACATGAGATAAATATCCTGTATCAGAGAAAATAACATGTGAAAAACTCATCGCCGCGTTTTTGGACGGTGATGCACAAAGGGATCACTAACATGTTTACAAGTATTCCCATACGTTTTTAGTTCTACATAAAACAAGTACGTATAACTCAAATATACATTGAGTAAATATGTAATAAATCTTTTTTATATTATGATTCGCGCTTGAATGTTTGAATATGAACGTTTTTATTGCTTTTTCGTTATTATTTTTTACGTTATATTTTCAAAAAGATTTTAAAAAACTAAACAATCAAGTAAGTGTAGTTTATACAATACAAATTCTTGAGAGCAGTGCGTTACGAGATGATGTAAATTGCAAAATTACAAGATCGCGAGAAGGAAGAAAGCAAACGTGCAGATTTTAATTTAACACATTGGAACGAAATGTCGGACAGAAGAAAACGTGCGAGGATCGACGATCGACTATGATGTGCAATTGTTATGTCTGGAACTAGCGAGAATCGTCTCGGGCGAGTCTCACGGATACGGAAAATATTTTCGGATATCCCGTGGAAACGGTATCTCTGGAAACCGTCGATAAAATTTCCCGCGATTTTCGGGATTCGAAAGTGTTGATAAAAAGAAACAATTTGAACGCGGAGCGAATTCTTCGCTGATGTGCCTTACTGTTTTTCAAGAAAATTGTACGTACACGCAAAATGCAATGACACGCACGGAGGCGGACGAATCTCAATGGTCTTACTGTTTTGTCGGCTATCAAGATGCTTTCTGTAAGTTATCAGTTTGGGAAAATCATCTTTGAGACTATATCCTTTCTTCCTTCGTCTCGCTCACAATTTACACGCTTTCAACGCAGTAAAAGCAGACATGTGGTAAAGAATAAAAAATTTGCTCATGTACATTTATAATGTGTACATTTTAAATATATAAAAATGATAAAAACCAGGTATATATATTGTAATGATATATATTATTAATTGTGAAAGTCTTTTTATATAATTTATTTTTTATATAAATTATGTAATAATTTTTTTTTATATATACACACATTATTAATACATTATATACATCATAATTATATATATATTATTTGGAAATAACACAAGTATGCATAATTTTGGACAAAAAAATAGAAAAGTAGGAACAGCTGGTCTTTAATTACGTCATTGGCGCAACTGCGCGCGCAGCGTTTTCTGCGCGCTGCGCAATGGCATCCGAAAGCCGCATTATGACACGCGGGCACGCGTTTCTCATCGTAGGGAGCGATTACCGGAAACTTGTCTTTATCGACTGAATTTTTCAGCCGATAGTGATTTGATCAGAAACACTTGTCAATGCCGATTATTATTACGATTTAACGTTCATATCTCAAACTAATTTTCGCAACGCGTACGCGTTTTTGTGGCGCGAGACATTCGAAATATATATATGTTATATTTCTTAAACACCGTTGCGTTGTAATAACGTAATAAAAAGGTACTTCTCTCATCGCATTGCAAATAAAATCAGTTAAATCGCGTTTTTTTAAGACTTCTTGAAGAGAAAAATAAAAAAATTACTTAATAGCTTAGAGAAAAAAAGCACAATTACATGTATAAAGAAATTGTGTAGAAAGATTATGTTATATTTGCAATAAGATATATTGTATATTTATATATTTCTCAAAAATAATACGCAATATTTGAGAGATATAATATTAATTCACGCACTGAACGCTAAACGATGAAAAATAATTTTTAATTTCATGAATAATAATTTTAACGCGACGGAAAACAATGCCCGCGGTACGACATTTTTATACGCACGGCCCTGATCGTGACGCGGTCAGTGATGCCGTAGTCAAGGCGACCGTAGCAGCAGACAAGCAACACTACTCCGGCCAGCCGTCCACAACAAAGTATTGAGGTTCGTCGGAGTGTGTCGCCCCGCGCTCTTTTTCGCGCTTTCTGCCGGTGTTGTGCGAGCGAGCGCAACCTACGAGGCCAATCTCAGTTTCCTGGGTGATAAGTCGCTTACAAGAGCGAGGAAGCAACGAGTCGGTTGAGCAAAGGAGTGCGCAAGAGAGAGCAAGAGGGACTGAGAAGGGGAGAGAGAGAGAGAGAGAGAGAGAGAAAGAGTGCGTCTGACGACGACGACGACGACGACGGCGACGGCGACGGAAAATCACGTCGTTCGGTCGCGCAAGTGCGCCCGGGCGCTCTTACTTCTCAGCATACACCATTCATGAAGACAGGTGAGTGAGAAACGATTCAGGCAGATTTAATCGGATGAACCGTCCTCCGCAGAATCTCGTATCAGGCCGACGGACACGTCGCCGTCGTCGCCTGGCGAACATCTCCGTAACAGCTGATGCGGTTTCATTTGTAGACAATTGCAGAACATGTTTGTAAGTATAATTGCAGAAAAGTTCGAAGAGACTGTCTGTAAACAGGGTTTTAAATTTTTAGTGATAAACATGAAGCACAAGGATACTGCTTACTGAAATCAAATAACAAATTTGTTTGATTAGACATATATGTATAAAATGTTCTTAGAAAATAATATTGTTAAAGCAACTATGTGATCTATCTCTTTAAAAAGAAACAAAAAATTTGAGCCAGCTAGACTTCTTGTCTAATTGTTTTATATTTCTTTATTTTATAGTAGATAATTTTAACTTTCTCTTTTTATATATATTATAAATACTTTGTGTACATATAATGTTAGAAAATTAGCATATGAAGATAACAGGATAAGATTTTTGCAGATCATTGGCTTCATAGATTCCCCCAATTCGTAATGCATTGGTGATTCCATTATATCATACTTTCTATAGGGGAAATCTAATCTGTAGAAGAGCTATATAAGAATTCCCAATTAAAACAGGCTTATCAAGTATATCAATGAGTTCTCCTAACTGTAACTTAAAACTTTTGGTAGTTGATATCTTCAGAGAGAGAAAGAGAGGATAAAATTATATAAAAAAAATTGTTTGACTTCCTTCGCAACAACTTACTTCAAAATTAATCAGAATAATTCTTGGAAGTAGTATTATCATAAATTATGTGTTGGTACTATATTTAATTTTTGGATGATTCACACTTTGATATAAATTTTTTTTTCCACTAATGTTTGTCATTTGATTTCATGCTATCTACTTCTTATCTTTGCCATTTCACTTTTCAACATCTGCATAAGTTCTCACCCTCTGAGTGAGTTTATCTCATTCCAGGTGCATTATTTCCATAAAAAGAAACAGCGTCGAGAAGTAAATGATATTATGTGTGGAAAAATAATTTGTAGATACAGAGTCAATATAGATTTAAGCACACATTATTTTGCATCTAAATTATACAAAAAAAAAAATATATATATATATATAAACAGAGTATATATAAAGATACGTTATAGGCATATGGATAGAAAGAAGTAAAGAACAGAAGTTTATTCCCATCAGCCATGCATAACAGAGGCCAGGTGCACTTATGATATACGTTTCTGTAAAGGTAACAAACACATAGACTGTCATATCAAGTCTGCTTGTAACATTTGCAGTAACTCTATGTACTGGATATCTCCCTTAGTCTAAATATAATGATAAAAGTGTCCAAAAAATAACAGAAAGAACAGATGTTCTATAATTTAATTTAGATAGAAGACAACATGTGCCAACAACACATGTAATAGTTATGTATATTGAAGAGAATTTTCCAGAAATTTTTTTTTATTATAAAACATTTAAAGTTGTAAAGTATACGTATAGTTTTAGGCAAAGAAAAATTTTCTAAGTTATTTTTTATACACACGTACGATGATCTTAAACTTTACTGAAAATCAGAATTAAACAGAATCATGTTGATGTAATATTAGCAGTTTTTTTTCCTCTATATCAAGTTTTCTTTATTAAGCACCGATTGCTGCAGTGTATCAAAACAGAAAAAAACTCTAGATCGTGTTACAATATCAAGTAACGATGTTATGATATTCTCATCAAAATACAAGTCATAAGGAGGGAGACTTCTGTGAAGCTTATGCTACACAATATACCATGTATTCTATATCAAGATCTTATTGATAAAAGAAACAAAAATTCATTTATTTCTTTATTTTAATAACTAATAGTATAGAATTAAATATCTACGCATATAGAAAGAGAAAAATTTACGCATGCCTTCTTTCAAACATAAATATAGAAGCATCCGTGAGCTGCTTATTATCAGTCCCCCTTGGCCATCCTTAGCGAAAAGAGGGTGCTCGCACAGTGCTCAGGATAATTCTCTCTAATTGCTTTCGTGATCCAACCGCCTTCATTGATACCAGTTTCAACCCCCTTAAAGCGAGCCGTGTGTCCAGTCACGCGTGCCGCGCTTTCTGGGGCCACCCCCTTCGCCCTCCCACTCGCAGCAATTTCTTTCCCCTTGATACATTGTGTTCGGTACCTGCCGCCCCAACAGGTACCTCGGTGCAATAAACCATGATACACGCGCGTAATAATGGCAGTGACGTGGTACGTTTGTATCGCGAGCCCGCTTACGGGGCTTCCCTTTGATCTGCGGATTATTGAATGCGCCACACCTGCGGGAAAGTACGGTACAATTGTGAACGAGCCGCGATATAGGTTAGGACGGTGGCCGCCGCGAAACACGGCCGGGAATTTTACGCATTGTTGTTGCTCGATGACCCTTTCCGGGGCACTGTTGTTTACGAATTGGTTCTCGGGAACCCGGCGGATGAGAAATTTCGCTTTGAGATTTTAGAGCGTTTTTTGTAGCGTTTCGCTTTTCTCGCTCTCTAGCGTCTACTTATGGACGCATTTGCTACTATATTAGCATCTTCAGGTGAATGAAATTTATTGACATTCTCACATAGTCACTATATAAAATATTGTTAAGAGTTCCATTTGTAAAATAAAAATTAAAAATTAAACTAATACAGAATAATATTTGACAAGATAATCTTTTTAATAAATGAGGTTTAATATGCAACTAATGTTGAATGTTTTCAAGCTGTATAGTTTTTTATAATGTAATAAAAGAAAAATTTTTAATAATTTGGTCGTATATTTCTTATATTAAACAGTACATTGTTTATCTTATGAATAAATTAACTTGCATTTTTTCCCATGAATATAAATTTAAATTTTAAATATGTATCTTGATTGGATAAATTGATATTAAAACAGGGCTTGTGTGTGTGTGCAGAAATAAGTACATTGTTCTTAAGAATCTTGTCACTCGCAGAATCCGGCAGGAAGATGTTATTGATATTTAGGCAAGAGGGTATATGCGCACATCATTCTGTTGTAGACTCGTCTCTCCAGCAGCGGGGAGATAGCAGCAGTGGTGGTGAGACAGTAGGCGTAGAGAGAGGTGAAGGAGTGATTGCCATGACTACGACGGGAGCCCAGTACGCTCTCGCAGCAGCATCCACCGGGGCTAACAACAGTGGGGGTGGCTCAACGGCAGTAGGGGTGGATTCCAAGCCAAGCGTGGTTGTCGTGACTACTACTTCCAGTTCTAGCGGTGGTGGTAATGGTGCACAGACTCAGTCAGGCAGAGGCCAGCAGCTTATCACAGTCGTGACAAGCCCAGATCCCTCCAGTCCAAGCAATCTGCAACCTATCCAGGTTGGTGATATTATTCTTGTTATCTTTGCACAAATCATGTCTTTTACTGTGATTACCAAGGAAAATTACTCGTTCTTCAAGAATTTTCTAAGCATCGTGAAGATAATCATATGTCAATATTCAGCAAAATATAAATTTGACATATTTTCTTCTCTCTTCCCATCTTTGAGATATATTTGTGCATTTTCTTTTATTGTGAAATTGGTGAGAATACAAGAAATATATACAATAGAGTAAAAAAGATATACGAAAAAAATTATTACTGTAACATCTGTTTATAACACATATTCTGTAGGTGTTGTACAACCAATCTGATAACACGTTTGAACCATCTGCTCTTAGCAACTGATAACAGAGTGATACATGCACAAATGTTGAAGTAAAATCCAAATTCAGAGTTCTTTCAGAATTCTTCAAACTTACGTTGCATAAAAATACTTGTGTTTTGTATAGAAGACATGTTTGATTTCTTTTTTTGTTTTTTTTTGTTTTTTTTTGTTTTTATTACAAAAACAAGTTGTGGGCCAAGAGAGCACGCATACTATAAATAATAATTTAGTTATTGGTTCAGGATCCACTTGAAACAGCTGCAGATTCTTCCAACGGCTCGGCAGGTACACCGTCACATGTTACAGCACAAGTAGTGGTTAATACTACTCATTCAAACCAGCACACATTAGTGGATTCTGACGCCGCATCTACATCGGCCGGTACTATTGTCAGTGATTCACCGCACTACATAACAGTCACAGGTAATAAACAAGTAAAATGTATTTTCTATCTGCAATTCAAATTTTAAGAATTGATCCTTGCTTTCACCTTACTGCAACATAAATATTTAAAATACAAGAGCAAATAAAATTGTAAATAGCTAAGTACAATAAGCTGCAAGTACTTTTCGATTGTACAACAAACTGCGAATAAGTTTATTGTTTGCGGTGAGTATATGGGGATCAGTTTGAAAAATTATAGTGTTTGAGTAGAGATTTGGCCCTTCTATGCTGCTGAAAAATATGCACTTCTGTATTTCTACTCTGACCACAATAGGCACCAGTGATACAACATCCTACGCGTCCCTCACATCGGCTGTAGGTGAGGGCAGAATATAAACAGCATGCTTTATATGTTTTTATATTTATATAGTGTTTATCTTCTATATAAATTTTACAATTTTGTAGAGACTCACGAAGAGTCTGTGAATTAATTTTAATTTCATTAATCAATATTATATTATGTTTTTCGCAATTGTTTCTCTATGTCTCCAACGGATTTATGCGTGTCACGTTGTAAACGAGATACGTGAATATAAAAATTGTTTGATTTAAAGTAGTTTTGAAAAATAAAAAAAAGAACTACTTTTATTTTATTTGTTCGTAGGTTTAAGACAGTTTTACTGATTTTTGATGGTGGAAAAAATTCCAAAGATTACATTTACAGTGATATGTTGATTATATTTGTTGTACTTGATGTGTAAGTCGGTTATATCTCAATTGTACATAAGCTTTATGTGTCGATTATATACATATACACATATATATGTATAAAAATGCACGATGTATTCCAAATATATAAAATCACATTCTCTGTTTCAGTGTCTGGTGACGGAGAGGCAGTGGGGTCCGAATCAGTATCTCATCCAACTTATGTTCAGTATGTTGAAGGGGATGGGTCCACGTATATACCGACAAATGGCCAGATGTGAGTTGATATTGAAACGTTAAAAAGAGCATTGTTAATTAAACCATTTAAAAATATAAAGTTACACGAACTCTGTCACATTTATTTTCTACGGTAATAATAATCATACACATATTTCTCTCATTTGAAAAAACACGTCTTTTACTACACGTCTTGTAATGCACATTACAAAGCAGTTTGCAAATTTAAAAATATTATTAAAACGTTTAGTTCTCTTAGTAAAGTAAATTTATGCAAATTAACCAGCGCGTACTTTACAAGAATTGATTATCTTCTTGAATATCACAGAGCTTTTTTGTTATCAGATTGTTCTGAAGATTGAGTTTCTATTTTATATTCTACTTTTATCATAAGATCAACGTAAACACTTTCAAATTGCGAATTAACCGCAAAGTTTTACAAATCACTTTGTTACGATGTTTTTTTATGTTAATATTTCACAGGACATATCCTGTTTATGCTGTCGGAGAAGCAGGAACGATGTACACACCGGCTTCCGGTCAGTACTACACTCCGGCAACAACACCAGTAACATATGCGCAGGTAAAAAACATTTTACATTCGAATACTTATGACCTAATAGCAGTCGTAACAATTACAATATCGACGCCTAATTTTATTCCAAATTGCGTTAGGGCTCAAATTCGACTACCGGACAATTATTATCACAGGGGAACGGCACGTACTTGATCCAGCAGAGCGTGGTGGATGGAGACCCGACCACTCAAGCACTCATATCTGCGGCTGCTGCGGCGCGCACTAGCCCGCAAGAGGAAGCGGCGGTAAGATTATGCATGTCTCACAATTTACGTCTTTCTCTCTTCTGCTTTTCTCTTTTTAGAAGCTGAGCAAGTGCTAGTTTCGGATACATTGAATGAGAGATTAATGCAATATAGAATATGTATTTTACGTGTCTTATCTCTGCAGGCATGTGTTCTGCATGATCGTACGAGTTGTCGAAATTTTGTCTCAAATTATTTACACACACAGTATCAAAACTATGTAAAAATATATATAACTAAGAATTTATTTGGTAAGATTAGAATTGAGATTTTTTTCTTTCTAAGAAATAAGCAAATTTTACATTAAATTTTTATTTCAAGTGACATTTTGTAGATATTTTGTACAGATATGTACAAGTGTTGATATATTCAAATTTTGAGATAACTCGTATTCCAATTCATTCCAACTGTTGTGATAGTTTGCAAAAACAAACCTGTAAAGTATTCAAGATAACTTTATCAAGTACGCGCGAGGGTTAACAAAGCATCGGTGTGTTGGGTTGTTCAATAGGAAGCTGTGGTTAGCGGGGGTGGCGGGGCATACTTGATCAGCGGTAATTCTGGAGGTACCAATGTCACCGTGGAGGAGGCTGCAGCGGCCGCGGCTGCAAATATGACGCATGCCACTAGAGTCTCCCAAGCCACCGTAAGCCAAAAAACTCAGTTTTCTGCTTTGTTTGATTGACATACTAATTATTCGGTTTTTAATTCTATTTTTGGCATGTATATTAATTGATTTGCCTTGAAAATATAGTTTTAATATATGGTTAATGTGTAGTTCAAGTTTTAAAGATTTTTTGTTTGGAACTTTTAGAGAAAAAAACATTTGCAATTGATATTGAGAAATGGTTGTGCAACTAATATTTATATGTGTTTGCTGTTAGTCAATAATAGTTTTAATAAAATATTTTTTTATACATAGAACATACAATATTCTTTTTTGTGCATAGAGTAGTATTATATAATTTTTTTATCTCTCTCTACATATATATTTAAATATATTTAATAAGTAAACATTAATTGCAGTAAAATAATTTGTTATATTCTTTTTTTATTTGTATATTATTTTATTTTTGTTATTCATAATATATTGTCAATATACTATATTTATTATGTGAATAAAGTTAGTATGCATATAAACAGATGCAGTGGTTGTTGGAAAATTACGAAAATGCTGACGGTGTTTCTCTTCCAAGATCAACTCTTTATAATCATTATATACGACATTGTACTGAAAATAAATTGGATCCTGTGAACGCGGCCAGTTTTGGAAAGTTGATACGCACTGTGTTTATGGGCTTGAGAACTAGACGTTTAGGAACAAGGTGAGACAAAAGTTTCAAAATTATTTAAAAGATCTCAAGAAATGTCAAATTAATACATTATATTACATTGTGTTTCGATTTTTTTTTTTTTTTTTCAATTTTAGGGGAAATTCAAAGTATCATTATTATGGGATTCGCATCAAACCAAATTCACCTCTGATCATGTTGAACGAGGATGGTACACCGAAGCAGCAGCAGAGCGCGAACTCTCAAACTAAGCGTTACAAATTCTCTAATCAAAAGCAAGAATCATCTTATGAAAATAACAATACGCATGCTAATGCAAATATCTCTACCAATTCCTCGCCGCCGCATTATCATCAGTATCTCGGTGAAGCGAGTGGTGCTATTCCTGATTTTCCGGAAATCTTTATCAGTCACGATTCGACACTGCCAGAGGATTGCACGCTCGAGGACATCGATACGTTTCGCAGCATATACAGAGAGCATTGCGAAGCGTTTTTGGACGCGGTGTTGAATTTCGAATTTGCCACGGTAGAGAGCCTCTGGAGAGAATTCTGGCGCAGCCAGGACAATAATAACGGTGACGAGTGCGAAGAAGAGAAGTATTTATCAAAGTAAAGATCCTTTAGCTACTTAAATTTTTTATAAATGTCATATACTGAATATATTTTTATACATTTGCGTCATATGTACATAATTAAACATATAAAACTTATATACGCAATTATATATTGTATGAAATTTTAGCATAAAAAAACAATTTTGATCTTTCAGAACCAAACTATATCAGATGTGTAAGTGTACGGGAGTACAAGATTTTATCAAAAAGGTTGACTTTACGTTCTATCAGAATCTAGTTGAAGTATTAATACCTAATGTATTGCGACCAATACCAAGTATGTTGCAGTGTTCATTATATCATTACTTTGTTTAGTAATTTATACATTAAAACTTTTGTTTTTCTTTCTGACTAGGTTCTTTAACGCAGTCTATTCGAAATTTTGCAAAAGGACTAGAATCTTGGTTACAATCAGCTATGGCCGACTGTCCTGAAGAAATGACACAAATTAAGGTATTTGAACTCATAGCAAAAACTATTTTTAAATATAAGATGATTTTTTGAAATTTAAAATAATACTTGTGTGTGTGTGTGTGTGTGAGTGATATGATATTATTGCTGATTGCAGTTGACTGCAGTGTCAGCTTTTGCTCAAACTTTAAGGCGTTACACGTCATTAAACCATCTTGCGCAAGCTGCGCGTGCAGTACTTCAAAATTCGAATCAGATAAGTCAAATGTTGGCCGACTTGAATCGCGTTGACTTTCATAACGTACAAGAACAAGTAAGTTGATACGTGAACGCCTATCGAAAATCTGTCTACATATTCTGTATTTGTCATTAATTTAATATACGTATTTAAAATGTGCGTGTTTTTACAAGTATATTGTGTGCATACTTGATTATGTTATATATATTATAGGCGTCTTGGGTGTGTCAGTGTGATTATGGGATGGTAGAACGTTTGGAGACGGATTTTAAAGCAACGTTGCAGCAACAAAATTCTCTGGAGGATTGGGCGATTTGGTTGAAGGGTGTTGTGACGCAAGTGCTAAAACCATTTGAGGAAAAACCTACGTTTGCTAAAGCTGCGCGTCAGTTTTTACTCAAGTGGTCCTTTTATAGGTTTTTATCTGTTTATTATATATATATATATATATGTTTACAATGATGAATGTTTTACAAAAGTTTTTAATTGTTGCGTTCTTTGTAGCTCAATGGTTATCCGAGATCTCACTTTGCGAAGCGCAGCCAGTTTCGGATCTTTTCACCTTATAAGATTACTTTATGATGAATACATGTTTTATTTAATAGAGCATCAAGTCGCGATTGCAACTGGCACAACGCCGATAGCTGTAATGGGAGATGTTAGTATACTTTATACACTTTCATCACTATGTAATTGTTTTAATTATAATGTCTTTTTTTTTTAGTTGCAAGTAAAAATAAGATATATATATATATATAAATAATTATTTTTATATAATTATCAATTTTATATATCTAGTATGTGTATATTACGGTATATATATTGCATCAAAACAAAAAAAAGAATTGTTTGTTTCAGAAAAGTCAAAACTGCTCTTTGATCAGCAATTTTGGGACAACGTCTAACGGAGGTAAGATTTTCGCCAAAAAAAAAACTTTCTCTTCTATAGGACAATTATTGTGAGGTAAATGAAAAAATCATATGTGTGAAATGTTATTTTAGATACATCTGATGCGAACCAACAGAAACGTATGAAGCTAAGCTAACTGCGTGCCTACGCCCTTTAGTTTTGTGAGTAAACCGGTTAGTGTACGAAAGTACGAATGCTAGCACGAAAGCATGCAGGCCTACACTATATGCTGTTCCATGAGAAAATAATCTCAATTGTTTTATTTCCGATATTATTCATCACTGAGAATTGTGAATAAACAAACTACAATAAACAAACGCATTTATGTCGGTGCATATCTACGATACGACAAACGAATTCTCTTTTTCTCTGAGATATGTCCTTGTAATTATCTTACAGATCTGCTTTTCTTTACTGTCAAAAGTGCACAAAGATCGTAAAGGATTATTTTCTCACGAAACGGTGTATACAAAGAACATACTAGTCTCGTAAATTATTATTTTGTATAACGTAAAATTATAATTACGATTTATAAAAAAAAAAGAAGAGAATTTTTGCATAACGCCCATGATGTATACAATTTAAGTAAGTCTGTGTGATATAAGATATATAATAATAAAGAGGTATTGTGTATTCCGCAAAGCTCTTGCCTCATAATACAGATGCGGTGCAGAATTAAGGTATCGCTGGCACGATGTTTAGTACGTTAATCGAATGTATGTCGAATCTAGTCGAAACACATCTTTGGGGAAAAGAGAAAAAAAAACGTATATACGGGACCATGAATTTATCATGCCCTCGCTAGAAAAATAATGTGAAGCCCACTTGATTGTGTTTTCATATTTATTATATTTATTATTTTATGTACAGATGCATTTACTGAAATGTGAATAGTTCTACTTTTCTACATGTAAAAGATTCGGATGTAAAAAAACGGCATAATACATATCAAATGTTACTTATTCCGGCTTTACACCCGAATCTCTCGTGTACGTATTTATATATATATATATATATATATATATATATATATATATATATATATAAAATAATTTATAATTCTAAACTGAATTTATATATAATGATTCATGTATGTGATATAATTTTACATATTATTAAAACTTATTTATTATGTTATATACCTATGTATCGATGCGATCGATACCTTCTATTAAATATTTATATATGAGTTAGTAGTTATTAACGATAAATTTGTTTTGAATAAAATTTCTGACACGTCCTTCAAATATACATTGAAGAAAACTAGATTGAGTGGGCTTAAACCGCAAACATTTCTCAACGTGTGCAAAGGAAAACGCGAGAAATCCGAGAACATCGAGAGAGCAAGATCTTGACTTTTTGCTCGCGAATTCCGATTTGTACAGATTCACGTGCAACCAATTACAAAAATCCGCCCTACCGACGGTAATATGTCAAAACTATTCCTACCGAAAGATAGAGGAAAATTATTATAAATATATATATTATTATATATAATTGCTGTGTAAACGGTATATAAACTTTAAAGTTAACACATATATCCGACATTCATATTTTTTAACATAAAAAATGTATTGAGAGAGAGAGAGAGAAAGAGATCGTGCATCGAGCTCGGTGTGAAAGTTTCGTTTGATAGCAGTCTCTGTTGCAGTGCGTTACTATTCTCGGTATAATTAAAACGAATAGTACAAAAAAAAAAAAAAAAAAAAAGAAATTGTGTAAAAGAAAAAGAGGAAGAAGAGAGAGAAAGACGTGAAATGTTTTGATTTACTGATCGAGTATTACGATATGCATTTTATACATTGAATGTACATACGTTATAATGACATGAAAATAGAAATATCCAATAATTATTGAAGTTAAAAGAAGAATCAGAAGTTATAATGATAAGCGTGACAAGAGTGTCTTTAAGTGGCTCGAAAACTCGTGAAAAAAAATCGGTCGAGAATACGTACAATAAAAATATGTGTCGGTATATGTTTTATTATTATCCACATAGACATTCTAATAGTGTCTCCTTTTGTATTACAAGAAAGGAATTAGATATAAGTCCGTCATATTGCGAGAGTATTGTATGTTGAGTTTGATTCGTTTTCGTATATATTATTATTTTTTAAGGTGATTTAATACATGTTCGCGCGGAACGTTATGTAGCTGCGTTACACAGATTGGTATTTGTTCAAGCACGAAGTTGAATCAATCTCTTATATATCGTCGAATGGCGACGTCCTATTTATAAATGAGTTGTTTTATACATATTTTTTCACAGTGTATATAATATATATAAGTTGCTCTTCGAACATCGAAAAATGTACGAAAGAGATTAATCAAATCGACATGTAGTGATTTCACGTAGTTATTTATCGCAAACACCAAAGCTAGTAATTTAAATAATTTTTTTTTTTTTTCATGTAATTTTTCCTACTTTTTAAGTGTAACTGTTGATTTATTCATGTATATCTCGTACATTTAAACACGAAACATATAACTCACGAGAAACTTTTGTCACAAAAGGGCAAAAGAATCTATAATTGATGTAAATGTGTGTACGCCAATGAAATATTTTTAATATTTCTCATGACATAGAGAGATATGTGCGTCTGTGCGAACGCGCAGTTTCAACGAAACCAAAGTGCACCTATAATAGCTTAATTCGCTTACTGATTTGTTCCCGTAACTTTCGCACGATAAAAGATGTATTGTATGTGACGAATCTTGTATTTTCAAATAGTTAATTTTCTTAATTCGCTGAAAAGATTTATGGAAAATACACAGAAATGTATAAAGAAAGAAACTAGATTGTTTATGAAAGATTAAAGAGAATTTTATCTTTTTTTGTACAGCCCGCGCATTTGTATGTTCAACGCTGAAAGACTGCATGTAAAATGTTTCACGAACACGGGATAATCGCTGAAGCACATTCTTCACATGTAAAACATGAATTGTATAAATGAACATGTGTGTTATTTTCACGTCTGTAAACGTTCCAATTTGACAGATAATGTAATATGATAATAGATAATAGATTTAGAGTGACTTGGCAAAATTGCTGAATCAGGATAAACATTTTTACCAGCGCAATGACACAGCAGACAGTAATCAACTCTCAAGACTTCTCGATGCCTCGCGACTTGGATTTTATGACGGAGAACTTCAAGATCGCCGAAGTTGCGTGTAATTGATTTAAAAATAAATATTTCTATATAAACGCACGTAGAATCAGTCGAGTACGTATGTAAAATACGCTAAACAGGTTTCTTTTAATCCAACGTAAAACTAAAACTATATCAGCAAAAAATCGAGTTAAAAAATTTAAAGTTTTTGCAACGCTGATATAGTTTTGTGCGTTATAGAAAGAAAATTGTTTGGTATATTTTACAAGTGTGCTCTATGATCCTATATGTATTTATACAGAAATATTTCCTTAATATCACAAAATGTATATGAAACTTCGGTAATTTTCTTTGTTTCTGACGTCTTTCTAGAATCTATAAGTCGCGAGATATTGAATAGCCTTAAGTTGCAAACGTGTATGTTTCACAGTCCAAATAACGTAACTTTATCGTTTGAAAGATAAATAAAACAAACCAAAGTCGAGTTTTGCAAACGTTATGTTCTAAACAATGACTAATGCAATTGTAAAAAAATTTTCTCGATGTTGATATCTTCGCCGTTTTATCAAACACGTATAATAGCGGACATTTTGTTTATAATCTCTCAGTGATTTACTCATTTATCTTGTACAGTCACATTTTCAGAATATTTTTGCTTGTTTTATTTATACCTTACAACTGTCGCAAAGTTCAAGGTTCCGATTAACGAACAAGATTAAAACATCCCAGTCATTACGACTGCGCTTCATCGGTAATTATATACATGTTCACTTCTTGCTTTTTTTGAGATCTTATTACGTTATTTGGATTTTGAACTTGAAGTGAATTTCTCATATTTTTTACTTCACTCAATTCCCGAACGAGAAACTAAATGGTTTTTTTTTCCAGAGAAAAACTGAAGATTTTTAATAACAGGAGAAACTCGGTGCCTTTTTTCATATGTAAAAAAATCAGGAAATATAAGCATTTTTCACGCTGCATCTTGAGTGGATAGTCTCGCAAATCAATTCTGCTTTATTCACCGAAGCTTTGTGTCACAAACGCGTCTTTTCTTCCAAACTAATAGTTTACCATGACTAATCATTGTATGTAGCAAGAAGGGTACTAAAACAAACAAACTGTTATTATTCTCATCACAATTGCAAGACCATAGAGTAGCGCTGCCGAGAAAGACATGTAGAAAGATACGTGCGTTTAATTTATTGTATAGGATTATATCGCGTACTAGTCAAAGAAAGAAATTTGGTAGTGTTTAAGTGGCGAGAAACAGGGAAAAAGGAAGAAGAAGAAAAAGAAGGAAAATGAAGAGTTACATCGCACAGTACATCGAGCAGAAATTTAGGATGTTTTCGTAACTGTAATGAGCTTATACGTATAAAGATAAAAAAAACTTATATATCGTCGATACCTATGTGTATCTAGAGCGTAAGAGTATAGCTTTACGGAGCGATTCGCGACGTTCTTTCAACGCCAATGGAAATCCGAGTACAACAAGAGCGTGGCGACACGAATGACGGAAAAGTTGTGTCGCAGGCAGGAAAGAAAACGAAAAATAGACGTGATGTTTTTTTCCGTTTTTCGCTTTCGCGTCGCTCTTGTGCGCCACTTTAAGTTGCGAGGATCGCTCTAATTGTAAGTTTTACAATTTTACAATTGCCGCGAGAAAAGAAAAATCGGCAGGTAAAACGTAGTCCAATAGTTACTGTTCACAAGATCAAACACATCGTGGTTTCCTATGTTGCGAAATAAGTATAAAACACGGCCTTATAAAATATTTCCGACTTACGATGGAGCGGGAAAAGTAAACATGTAGTAGAGAAAAAGAGGGGTAATGCGAGAGAACAAGAATTGAGGCAGAAAAATTGCAATACTCCGAAAAAAAAAACGTAAAGTCAGAAGGGAGAAAAAGTAGAATTGTCATCTGTTTTTCTCGTAAAACGTAATAGAAGAATATTTTGATACCTCCAGATTTGCAGAAATCAAGTGTCATTCGTTACCGCTTAAATAAGATTATTTTTACTGAATGCCGCTCAAAAAAAAAAAGAGAGAAAGAGAGAGAGAACGAGAGAGCGAGAGAAACAGCGAAAGATATCATAGTCAACATTTATAAACAGCAAGGTCCACTTGATGACAACCGGAAAAAACGGATTCGTGGAAAGAAAATGTATTTACTTTTCAAAAACCATCCTTCGAAATTTCTCGGTTGATACCGGAAAGAGAAAGAAAGTAATAAGTAGTTTGTCGTAAAAGAGAGTCGAATTCGACAACTACTCTTGTAGTTTTTCGCGCGGTGAAAATGTATCGTTGCGATTAAATGATAGAAACTTTGGTTGTCCTTAAGCAGACTCTGCTGTATATTACTCGAACAAGACATACAAAAAATTCTTTGAAGAATCTGTGTGAATGTGCGGATTATGAGGAATAAATAAATCTATGTTCAAAATAAATATATTGCGCGATCTCTTGCAACCGCTCAAACTTAATTGATTTTTTTCTTTGCATACTTGGACTTGATATTTCTTTAAATTAAATCACCAATTAAGCTATTGTGGCGAATAAACATTAAAGTTTTGCACATAATACGATTACTTATTAATCAATGACTTTTGAAAAACTCGCGCATCATCAAGTTAAATTGTATTATTGCTTACAGATAACATAAAAACAAAAATTACTTCTTAAATGGTAATTAAAATATTAACACAGGTATAACCAAAAACATTAACAGAGATATGTGTGTATGATAAAATTTCGTTACATAACTATTTATATAATTTAATTGATTTATTTGGTTTTCCCAGCGAGTAGTCACAAAGTAAATATTCTTGCGTACAATAGAAGCATCAGATATTAGTTATACGCGCTTTACGTCTCGCAGATTTTATTTTACATTATATGCACATTTATATATATATATTCATATATATATTCATATATGCACATTATATATATATATATATATATATATATATATACGTATATATATACGTATAGACTGAATGTAACGCTTGACAACAATGTAACAATGTGAAAACATTCGCTCGGCATCCGTACGACGTTAAGTGCACCAACGTCGCGTCTTTGAACGCATATTTTTTATTTCTTTTGGTATACACGGTGAGTAAATATTCGCGCGCGAATGTTATCTTCTCGTCTACATAATAGCACGCGCAACGATAAGTTACTGAAACAATAGTCACCGAGTATATCTCATCAACTTTTCGTATCGGCGCCGCTACTTGTTCCAAACGTCGTACGCGAAGTTAGTCAAATCTGTAAGCGTCTCGAGTTCGTTATCCCGCAATTTCCGGTCGACAAGATTCTAAGTCTATGATATATATATATGCTTAATATAAATTATATTAAGGAAATACGTTGATTTGGTATTTTTTCTTGTGTATTTTTGTTAGATCTCTAAAAATCAGTAAGTATATTGCACGCTTATTATGTTAAAAAACAATATTACCTTAACGATACAGCCGTACTACGATTACTATTCAAATATACGTAATATTCAAATCGCTATGTGTGTGTGTGTGTGTGTGAATGAATCTCATATATCTTTATAGGTATGTAATTTACATATGAACTTTGCTTTGCTTTCGATTATTTAAAGGAATTCATGAATTGTTTAATGAGCATCAAAAATGACATCATTAAATCGTTTCTACACTGAAAGAAAGTTAAACGCGGACACTAAATTGATGTTAAATTTTGATACAAAATTAGCATTGATTGAAAAAGTTGATTCATTTTTTTCGATTTTGTATCTTAAACACGATACAGAAAAGCGATTTCATTTCAAAACATCCCGCCATGTGTCAATCGTGTATTTACATTTATTCATATTCATCACAAGTTCTAGATGCAGATAAAAAAAAACGAAGAGGTTTGTTGTTTTCTTTTTCTATGTTCACGTATTTGTATTTGACATTACGAACCAATTATGTTCATTTATAATTAGAAACGAAATTTACATGTACGCAAAAACCTTGTAATTTACATCGACACAATGGTTTTTCGAGAGAGAATTCAGTTTTAATTTTTTTACTAATATCTTATTTATTCTAATATCTTTTTACTAATATCTTATTGTGGAAGGTCCCCTTTGAAGGTCAAACGTTGGAACGTCAGAAACATAGAAAAATATTTGCTTAAATGTTTTTGCGATATATACGCGATGAAAATAAAAAAAATTCTTTTTTTCAAAATCCAATTACAATCGATATCGTTGAAAACGCAAAAGTATGCAAAAGTCTGTGCTTCGGTCTTTATATACGTGCTGTATGAAAATTTGCATGTATAAAATCTATATCTATGTGTATTTCCGCGATTCGCCGTTTTAAAAAACTTAATACGATGAGACAAAAGAAGGAAAAAAAAAGAAATATTGAGACCATTAATATGTAAATATGTACGAATATTTTTATCTTCTTAGAATTGCAGTGATCCGCCAGTACATAGGTAAGTGACAATTGTCCGAAGTATTTAAAAATCTTACGCGAGACGTGAAATCCCGCCTATCTAATTTCACTCAAATTATATTAATCGCCGTATCACTCGCGGCGATTGTTGCAATATCTTGGGCGCACTCGAAGAGGACGTACTTTGTACTCGCGTTGCAAGAGAAAGAGAGAGGATGGAACACGTGAAGTGACAGTGTTTGCTTGAAACGAACTTGCCGAGTTCAAGAGGGGAAGGAAACGAACGTAAGACTAGAATTTCCTTGCACGATACTTATGTTCCGACGATGTGGTAGTTCGTCGCAACTCCGTCTACATAAATGTATGAGTACACACGCTATTATCAAGATTGCGGAATGTCAGTAGCGACTGATTAAACCCAAGAGAGTTGACTCTTCCTTATACCTCCTTTCTCTTTTTTTTTTTTTCGCGGTGTCATCGCGCGCAGCGTGTTCCCCCGTCGCACCGATTATCTCTTCCCTACACTCCCTCCACCACCACCTGTTCGGCGTGACTACGCTCGCTTGGTTGTGTTGTGCCGCGATCAACCGCGATTCCGCTTTTGTGCGCTGCGAGAGCCACGCGCGTTGTCACGCAGCGAAAGTTTTAATCAGTCCTGATCGTGCCCGTGAGCTCTACTGGAGTGAGTCTGCATTTGTAAGAACGTTTGTAAACTGTCGAACATCCGAAATGGCACCAGCTCTCAGCAAATTCGCTACCAGGCGCAACCTGGCCGGTGCGGTCGCAGTCAGCACGCTTATTTGGATACTGAGAAATCGCAGCAGGCGAAGGACGAAGAAGTCTAGGTAAATTGCGCATTTTTTGCGTTCGCAACGTGCTGTTGAGCTGAGTAACGATGTGCTTGCAGGGATCAGTGGCCGGTGAACAATGACATTCAGTACATCATCAAGGAGGTAAGAAAATGTAGAACCCGTGCGTCGATTGCGAGTCGGATTTGCAGTCGTGCTCGTTGACTATGCTTTACAGGAGAAGCCGAAAGGTCCGAAGGCGCAGGTGAATGCCGCCTTCTTCCGTATGCTCTATCAGTTGCTCAAGATCGGTATACCCAGTGTGTTGTCACCTGAATTCGGTTGTGTTGTACTAGTGGCAGTTGCTTTGGTCGGTAGGACTCTGTGTGATTTGTGGTTGATCAAAAAAGGAACTCTGATAGAAACGTACGTGTTGTTTCAAATGATTTTTTAACTACAGTTAAACACATTGATATCTCAAAGTTTGTTTCTACGAGCTGTTTGAAAACGTGTATATCTATAAGATCTTGAAAATTCATGTGTTCAGATCACTATCAGATCAGTAAAATCTTGTATGTCACCAGGTCAATTGTTAACATGGATGGTCCAGTGTTTAGAAGTCATTTGTTGAATCTGCTTGGAATGGTGCCTGTGGTAAGTACAGTGTATTGTTGTCAATCAATAAGGTTGTTTTTTCATAAAATAAAATCCTTTCTCTGTGTGTGATTTGCTAAATCAATTTAATTTCAATATTTGTGACTCCATCTTGTTTTAACAACTAAAATGTTGTTACGTAACGTGATATATTTTGTGATTTTGTTTACTTAGATATCTGTGGTGAACAATGTATTGAAATATGGTTTAAGTGAAATGAAGTTGAGGTTACGTACAAATATCACACGACACTTGCTGGATCATTATCTCAAGTAAGTGACCTCATAAACAAATATATTTTGATAGAACACATTAAATCATCATTATATATCTTATTTATAGAACAACAATGTCAAAGGTATTGTCATAATTAATTCTGATTAAAAATAAATTTATTTTCACTTGGCATAATAAAATTGACTGACTTTTTTATTATATTGTACTGGAAGTATTTAAATCGTAAGCTTAATAAATAATTCTGACTGTATAAATAATAATGACTTGTTTGTGTAAGATACCAAAAAAAATATATTGAAAATGTTTTATTTATATTTTAAGAAATTATGTGTGTAAAATCTATAATAACATAAAAGAGCTATAAATATTTACAAAGAAGTTGTTTGTTTTAATAGGAGTTTTACTTACTACAAAATGAGCAATTTGGATTCTCGTATTTCAAATCCTGATCAGCTATTGACTACAGATGTTGATAAATTTTGTGATAGCTGTACAGACTTTTACAGTAATGTGGCAAAGCCTTTGTTAGACATTGGTATTTATGTATACAAATTAACTTCCACTGTCGGTGGACAGGTATGTGTATTTAATATTTTTTTGATGTATATATATTTATTTATTACTAAAAGGTATAAATTATATATTAAGAAAGATAAATATTTACACACACACACATATATTACATTTAATAACTTAAATGTAGTAATACTTATGTACTGAAATTAATAATATTTATATAAAGCTTATTTCCGAAAGTTTTATCTTGTTTATTCGATAACAATTAAATCAATATAGTAGAAAATGTAATTGTTTTTACAGACGCCGCTTTTGATACTTTCCTACTTAGTAGTGGCTGGCATTTTTCTGACTCATCTTCGCAGACCAATCGGAGCGATGACGGTGAAAGAACAACGACTAGAAGGAGAGTACCGTCATATTCATTCACGATTGATCACCAACTCAGAGGAAATATCGTTTTATGGAGGAAATAATAGAGAAAAATTAACGATGTTAACCAGTTTTCATAAACTGGTAAGTTATAATTAAGTTATAATTAACTTGTTTATACGAAGATATATACATACACGCACATATATATACACACTGTGGCATTGATATTCATTTAATTTATTTTTTGCGATTATTTTTATCGATCCTTGACAAAATTGGAAAATGAATGAAAACATTCAAGAATCGATAAAAATAGCTGCCGATAAACAAATAAATTTGAAAAATTACTTACATCTAAAACACTACATTTGAATATGCATTTAATTCTTTTTTTTTTTTTTTATTTATATCAATTCTTGAATTTTTTTACAGGTGACACATCTGCGTAAATTTTTGGAATTCAAAGTCTTCACGGGTGTCATAGACAATTTTGTTGGAAAATGTATGCAGTGCTATTTACGTATAAATTGTTACTTTAATCTTTAACAATATTATCTAGCGTGCTTTTGCTTATCAGCTGTTTAGAATTTGTAATATTCTAATCTCTATCATTTCCATAATCCATTTGCAGATTTTGCCACCGTAGTTGGCTTCTACGCGGTGAGCTTGCCTTTCTTTCAGAAAAATCATCCTATACTCTCGGGTACGCCCGATCATCGATTCAAGTCGTACTATACGTACGGTCGAATGCTGGTGAAGCTGGCCGAAGCAATCGGACGACTGGTATTAGCCAGTAGAGAACTAACACGTTTAGCAGGATTCACAGTGCGAGTCACCGAAATCAAAAACGTTCTCGATGAATTGAACGCTGGGAAATATGTACGAACGATGATCTCGGATTGCAAGAACAATGCAATCGGTTATCCTGGTGGCGGCAGAATTGTACCTCGCGACAATGTCATACGATTCGATCACGTGGCTTTGGTAACGCCGAACGGAGACGTGCTTATCAAAGAATTGTCCTTTGAGGTAAAGTCGGGAATGAACGTATTAGTTTGTGGTCCGAACGGTTGCGGCAAGAGTTCTATGTTCAGGATTCTTGGCGAGGTACGTGTTTATTTATAAGTTTCTTTGCGTATTGTAATAATGTTTTGTACAAATATTATTCATATCAGCTGCTTCTCAAATATGCTAATTTATATTGTTTAGTTGTGGCCTGTGTGGTCTGGCACTATTACAAAACCACCACGTGGAAAGCTTTTTTATATTCCACAACGTCCTTATATGACTCTGGGTACACTGAGAGATCAGATAATTTATCCGCATACAAAGGCGGAAATGATAAGACGAGGAAATGTCAGTGACGAGGATCTCAAAAAGTTTTTGGACTTGGTGCAGTTGACTCATTTATTGGACAGAGAAAATCTCGTCAATAGCGAAGGACAAGGCTGGGACACAGTGGCCGATTGGATGGACGTTTTATCGGGTGGCGAGAAGCAACGCATAGCAGTGAATATTTTTCTATTTTATTCTTGTAGTTATTGAAATTAATGTCTAATTGACAGTTATTTGAGTTTAGAAAGACTTATTTCTACTTTTCTTCAAGTATTTTAATTTCTACAATTTTTCACGGTTGCATCAGTTTTATAGAATTCATTGTTTCATTAATCTTAAATAGATAATCAAATCTTTTTCATATTTTGTATCATGTTTGTATTTTAATTTGTTTTTATTACTCGTATAGATGGCTCGATTATTTTATCACAAACCTCAATTCGCGATCCTGGACGAATGCACGAGCGCAGTTAGCGTGGACGTCGAAGACTCTATGTACATGTATTGTAGGAAAGAAAATATTACGCTTTTCACAGTTTCGCATCGACGCTCGCTCTGGAAGCATCACGAGGTATTATTACCACATATCTTTTCTATATAATTTTGCTTTTAGTCGTAGCTTAACTACAACAATTTCATTCTTGTGCAGTACTATTTACATATGGACGGTAGAGGAAGTTACACGTTTAAGCCGATCGATCAAGACACGGAAGAATTCGGATCGTGAATTCTTGCGTCCCTTGCACACGCGAGAATGCGTTTGCATGCAAGGGACATTTAACTTAGACTATGTTATATAGTGTAATAGACGAAATTTTAATGTCTGTGAAAAAAGTGCTATATATATATATATATATGTTAAATATTATATAACATATATTTTTTCTCTCTGCAAAAAAAACGTGTACAGGGTATGTATGTACTATACGAATGAGCACTGTATTGCGAAGCAAAAAGTAAATGACGCATTTTTGCGATCATTTTCAACGTCATCGATCCTTTCCCGCACATAGATATTTAAACTTACAAATGCACAAATTTATATTTTGATCTATTTTTCTATCGATGTTTTTACGGGATGTAAAATGATGTGTTCTTGCTCGTGCTCCGAGGTGAAGACCAAAGATGTTTTTTTTAAATATATATATACATACATGTGTATATAGAATATGTGTAATATATATATGTATTATACACAATATATATATATGTATATATATATATATATATATATATATGCATGATATATAATTATATAGTACATATATTTATAAATAATCGAGTTATTAGAGAATCTAAAGTTCTATTGTAATCAAATCGGAGTACAAGCGAGAATATATTTATTATTGTGTATATATAATTCTATAGTCATACATATAGACTAGTTGTTCTACTGTTAGTGCAAATTTGATTAATTAATTAGTGGACGACGGATATGCTTAAGTTATTCACAATTTCAATAAAGTGAGGATTTGCCAAATGTTTTGCTAAGCTAATTAAAATATATTTTATTATATAATGTAAAGCCAACATTATATAAAAGCACATTGACAGACCGACCGTGATTTAAAAATCAAAGAGTTGTCAAATCGTCATGGTGCTCGCATACGATTCATGAAAAAATGTACAATCGTATGCCGCAGGTTTGAACGAATGTACATTCTACAATTGAAACTCTGAAAGAGTTATATCAAAAATCTGTATATATATGTATATGACAGAATTTGTAGACTTTATTTTGTAAGATATTGATAATCATATTAATGTATTACGTGGGAAAGTGTGCAAAATTGCAATGCGATAAGAATTCGCTACAATAAGAAAAAGTTTATTGTAAAAATTATATCATTACGTTATATGAACTATTGTAAAATTCAAAGCAAAGAAAAATATAAGTATGAAGTACACAAAGAAGATGTTTTCTAGAACTGCAGCTGCAAATTTTGTTCGCGCTTATATAAAGGTAACACAATGCAATACCTTTTCCTTTCTATAAAATTGTTATTTTTGTTTACTAAATTTCTATAATAAGATTGACTTTTTTGTTAGAACATTATCAATTAGCATTATGTTTTACAGCGATTGCAAAGAAACATTCCAAGAATTTATGTGAAATTTAAGATATCGATAACAATTCGCGCGAAGAAAAGAATTAAAAGCGCGTGAAACAAATTCGAACGATTCGCGCTCGGTTGGCTTCGCGCGCTTTTCATTCGCGTCGCTGCAATTCGGCGCGCGTTTGCGCACTCGCGCTCGCTTGCTGTAAAACGGGTTTAGCGACGGCCGGCGGGTCTGGGAATCTTGCAGAAGCTCCGGGAGCTCCGGTTTTCGGTTTCTAGTCGCAGGATCTGTGCGCTCCGAAGTGGATTACGGTGCGTGTCGTGTATACGCGAAAGTGCGCGCGTGCGTCAAAACTGGTTAAAAGGCAGTAGCGGCGGATGTAAGATCAGAGAAAAGCGAAGAGGAACGCCAAAGTACACGGTGCAAGGTAGAGAGATAAAATAATAGGACATAAAGGTAGTGCTACGTAAAAGAAGAGTAGGAGTTCTCACAGTGTTAACACGGACAGTGAGCCGTCGGGAAGAAGACGAAGGTAAGAAGCAGTTATCTCTGCGCCTTTGAGACCCATCGGGTTATTCGCGAATAACCTTTATCGCTTATCGATCGTGCTCCTCAACGACTTCTTCGTGTGTCGCAAGGGACAAGTGTGCGATTCGTCTTCCTCGCTTCTTTCGCTCTTCTTTCGGCTCCCGTCTCTCTTTGCACCCATTTTTTCTCCCCTTCTCTCTCTCCCCTCTTATAATATCCGCGCTTGTTGTTCTCCAATTCGCCGCGTGCGCGTTTCTCGCGACCGCACTCCTACCGGCTTTACGTACCCTCCTTCGTTCGTCAACGGGCTCCGTGCCTGTAAAAGTAGCAGCAGCAGCAGCAGTAGTAGCGGCGGCGAAGGGACGCCGAGCGAGAAGCACAGGTGCACCCATACCAGACGGTCGCGACACAAAGTAACGCGCGCGGTGGGCGGCGAACGCATAAAAAGAGTGCCAGATCGGTGTTAAGCGGGGGAGGAAGAGACGAAGTAGCGTAGCAAGAAGAGAGCGTAGCTGAAAGGAGGGGAAGAACAGAGATCGAGAGACACACACGACGAGCGACGCGGAGCAGTTGCGAGCGAGCAGGCGAACGTGTGTCATCGTCGTTGCTGTTGTCGTAGTATAATCGTCATTGCCGTCGCAGTGTGTTGTGTTGGTTTTTTTTTCACACTCGGTAGTTCATTATCGCCGCTTACAGTGCCAGTCGATATAAATCGCCGCATCGTGGCAGGATGGACGAGACCGCGAGCTCTCCGCGAGCGTCGGACGTGACGTCGGCGATGGGAAGCGAGAGCGAGGAGGCCTCTCCGAAGATGCGGACGGTCGACGACAAGTCGGGCGCAACCTCCGCCGCCTCCTCCGCGCCGGATAGCACCGCCGTAGCACCTGATCACGTTGTCGAGTGTCGCGACCAGAGCTCGATCGGAGCCGTGTCCCCGGGGCCACGCGCCGCTGCCGCTACCTCCTGCTCGACGACGCCGCAGTCGTTGCCGCTGGCACCGCAACCGGGGTGTGGCTGCGTCACGGCCACCGCCGCGGCCAACGCGGTCGACAAGGACGAGATCACCGTGTGCATCACGCCGACTACCGGTGGCCAGTTCGATCTCACGGTGGACCGCAACGACACCGTGGAAAACCTCAAGAAAATCATCTCCAAGAAGCTGAAGGTCGCCAAGGAGCGCATCTGTTTACTGCATCGTGAGAGGTGAGTGTTTCCCGTTTTTTTATTTTTTTAATTTTTATTTTTGTTTTTATTTTTGTTTTTATTTTTCTTTTTTTATTTTTGAGCGCGCGTGTTCAAACAAGAAAATAAAACAGCAAAGTATGTACGCGAAACACCGACGTTCAGTTCCGATGAATCAAAGTTCCGAGAATCTCTGATGATATCCGCGTCTCAACTTTAATCGCAAGAATAGTATATGTAAGATTTATCCTCGTGTATTTGTGCAACGCGAGGTGTCCTAACTCTCGCTGAAGTCATCAGGGATTTTAAACTTTAAAAAAGAATTTGTCGAACGTACCACGCCAAGTTTTTTTTCCGCGTTAAAAGATAAACGAAGCACTCAGAAAGAATAGGTAAATAAGAGATAAGTAAAATACGTGAGCGCGATAAATATATAAATGTAAAAAGATTCTTTCGAATTGTATACTCTAATCATCTTCCGTATGTAGAAACTAATAACAAATACGTAAAACTGAATAAAAAAAAAGATATAAAACTTTGCGAGGATACTGAGATGTGACCAGAAGAAAGTTAAAAAACAATAGATCCAAGACTTTGACAGCAGAAACGATTCAAGTGTAAGATTATCTTTTTACGTTTCCTGTTCGTGGATTAAGACGATTATGCTCCATAGAGCATATTTTGAACATTAAAGAAGGGAAGGTAAGATATTGAGATACTAGAATAAAGAAGAGAGATCCTTATATAAAATAAAACAATAAAAAAAAAAAAAGAATTCTTACAACTACACTTTTATCGTCTTCTTTGTGCTATCGGAATAAAACATGTGTATGCGATACGTTCGTAAAATTAAAACAAAAAAAAAAAAAAGAAAAAGAAAAACCACAAAGGTGTAAAAACGATAGATGAATCATGAGATATTATTGGTCAGCTGAAGCGTTCGTGATATCTCGTAATGTTGCGATACGACGCGTCTCGCGAACTCGTGTTAAATCGTTCGCGATCCTATCTTCGAAGACATCAAAAGCGGAGGAAGAAGAAATGCCCCGACGAAGCGGACTTTACGAGTGGCTCGCTCTCCGCGTCGCTTCTATTTTTCCCACGAGCGAACGTGCATTCGAATCGGATCGGACCTCGCCCCCTTTGCCTCGCTCTGTAAAGAAAGAAGAGAAAGAAAAAGAGTGACGGAGGACGTAGAGGGGAAGATACGAGGGAAGGCAGAATAGAGAGACCCGGGTAGAGAACCGGCAAACGTCTGGCTCGTCCTTCGTGCCGGTGCACTTTTGGACGTGCGTCGGTGAGGAAAGAGAGAGAGAAGAAGAAAAAGAACGTATAACTCGCGGTGCATGTATGCTGGCGGCGTATACCGGGTGTTTCAGCTCGACGAGTCGATACTTCGGAAGTCAAACCGGTTCCGTCGAATGCAAAATCCTCACGCACGAATCCACTTTTTGACGTTTGAGTTATTGACGTCATCGCATTCCACGCCTGATGTATTCGAGACAATGTGTGTACATAAATAAGAAATTTTGATAACATTGATAATGTCGGACTATGGAAAACAGTATTGTGTTCAGCTTGTTGGTCAATCGCTTTTTTTATGTATTGTTTTCGCGTTTCCATATATATATACAAATGTATTTCGTAAGTTAAATGATGTTTTGAAAGTCATGATCTCTTTTTTTTTTTTAACTATTCACTAAGTTCTTACGTTCTTACTGTAAACACATTTTTTAAATAGTATATAGATATGTGATAACAGATTTTCGCGTTCTATCGTTCATAACATCATATTTTTTATTGTTGTAATTTAAATTTCATGTTTATGTGATGTCATTTTGTTTATCTTATCGGTTCTACAAATTTGTGAGATTTCTCTCTTTTTTTCTCCCTACGAATACACCTTTCTGAGATTCTTTTCTTTATATTTATTAACACTTAGGGAGGAATATTTAATAACAAAAAAATTTACAGTGTTTCGGTAGAAAAAGAAAAAAATCAGGATTGAGAAATAAAAACCAAAACATATATATATATATATAAAATACTTTGTACGTATGCATATTTCGTATGTGTGCGCGCCTCATTTTAATCACAATACCCGAAAAGAATTCCAAAAGTCTCGGTGATGCCGGCGATGATCGACGACTCCGTATTATTTCCGATGAAGCCAAGGATCGTCGTCGTTGTCGTATCTTCTCCGAGTTTCGCCGAGTACTGATAACCCCGCGATAGCATCCTCGAGGTATCGACCTATCCTCCTGAAACCGCCTGTATACATGCTCTCGTGGGCGTCTGTGGGGGCCGCAGCGCGGATCCCCATCCACCTCCACCACCTCTTGGTTGCCGCCGCTTCGTGCGAACACGCGAGAGAAATATGGTGGAGTAGAAGGTTGGCGCGCGCGCATACATGTACATACATACACACACACATTTAATAAGAGAGATAGAGAGAGGCGAGAGGTCGGAGGACGTAGCGCGGAGGTGGCTTGTAGTAGTAGAGTAGGTAGAGGATATCTCGGGAAATCGCGCTCCCGTAAAGTGGAACAGTGACAGCCGTCTGCAACGGCGGACGGTGCGAGAGAGATGCACCACCATCGTCGCCGCCGTCGTCGTACGGAACGACCGCGCGGGAGAAGAAGGAGAAAGGAATCTATTTGTTATTCGGGGTAAGCCCCCGGTCGGAATGAGTATGACTAAACAGAAAATCGCAGGAGAAAATTTACGGGAAAAGATTCGGCAAAAGTAACCGAATGTACAAAATGAGATAATCATTTACGGTGTAATAAAGAAAAATAATACATATCACTTTGTCGTTGAAAGCACAATTATTACGCGCACAAAAATAATAAAGACACATGAATTATTTCGGGGAGTAAATTTCCTTTTAAATATAGAAATTTGCAGTCGATTTCTGGTTTCCCATTGTAATCATTTTTTAAATCTACGTTCCGTTATTCAAATAAGTTAAAAACCAGTAGTATAATATCTATCGATACACGTACAAAACGAGCGAGAAGGATAAAAGAGAAAGATCGAAATGATGGGACCGGCTGTACCTCTCTACATTGCGCGAGATATCGGCGGCGGTCGCTTCTTCTTTATTCCTTTCTTACCTACTTGCTTGCTTTTTAGTCGTCGGCGTTTTTTTCTGCTGCCTCGTCTCTTACGTGTCTCGATCGGGACCAGCAAAATTCTCTCGGGATCTCTCACCGTCTCCCGATCTCTTTCTGTCTCCTTCTTCTTCTTCTTCTCTCTCTCGTTCGAGCTTTCACGAGCCTGCCCTCTACTCGTCCGTAGCTCGTTTTCTTTGTGCATCGTCGGGACAGTTTCAGGCGCAGGTAGCACCGCCGGATCTTTTTCCTTCTTCGAACAACAGAAACGCACCTGCGTGCGCGTAGACGTGAGGATGATACTGGCAGCTGTGCCGTGTGCGTCAGTTCAGTCACATCGCGTCGGAGCGGAGAGACTCCGGTCGCGTTTGCCGTCAAGAAAATATTCTCAATAAAAGGTTTATCTTCCTCGCTTCATGCGCTACGTTAAAAGGAGGGTAAAATTTATAGGGCGTGTAACGTTGATTAAATCGAGTGTGAGAAAGAATCGATTTCGTGAGAAAGAGAGAGAGAGAGAGAGAGAGAGAGAGACTTGAGAGAAATTTCGATGACACAGGTGACTTAGTCACGTGCAGAAGAGACGTTACAAGTGTGCAGGGAAAGAGATATATATAAATACTTTGTTATATTATTAAACGTTACGCAAGATAAAGGAAACAACAAATGAGAAAGTAACTTAAATGTCACAACATCTTTCCTTGATATTTCTGCCGAATAACATTATAAAATTGAATTGTTAATAGAGAAATTCGAGAGATAAAATAACATTTGCATACACGCGATATTGCATTATTATTTTGTAACCTTTGCGTTGTGTCATCGTCGTTTTATTACGTATAGGACAAAGATAAAATTAGAAGGTCAACAAGGAAATGGAAATATCAAAGGGAATTCGACGTCATTTCCTGTGCGATTCAAATTAAACATAATAAGATTGGCTTTCGCATCGCGAACATAAATTTACAAAACTTGAAACAACACGCGCCGAAAGATTTGCTTTACACAGCAAGCTGTTTTGTCTCTTTTTATTCTTTTCGCAACACACGTGTGCCTGATGTACGTGCATACAACACGCGAAACTGGTGAATTCGATTCGGTTGACCCAACCTCGTTGCGGGATTCTCCGCGACGTCGTGTTCCCGAATTCCCGTCGGGAATATTTCGCGGCGACGATTTTAAATAGTTGACGCGACAGCCGTTACGATAGCGCGACATTGGTTAGCCTTTGTAACACGACATTGTCACCATTGTGCGACATATTCCGTTCTCGTAGAACGTTGCGTCACGAACGTGATGATGAGAGTGTGTCTTATTCTCGTCGCTTACTCTCTCGTCGTATTTTTGTGTAATAAATATATTATCCTTCTTCTTATAATTTTAGTAATTAATTGAATGTAATTCATTTGAGTTTTTATTTTTACTCTTATAAAGTTTCTCGAGTGTTTGTTGTTAGTGAAGGTTTTAACGTCACGAAGATATTCAGGTCAACGTTTACGCTTGTCGTTTATGGACTTGGAAGACTTCTATTGCAGTCTCTTTAAAGTCTGTGTTGATAAAAAAAAATGGCAAGATACGCTCGATATGTCTACGTCAGTATGCGGTCGATCATGCGGATGTGTCATCGTGAGATTTCTGTTAGTCATCAGGTTGCTCGCAGAAGAAGCGAGTTTGAACGTTCGCTTTTAATAAAGATTGATCATGCGCATTGATCATGATGCGCATTTTATTTAATACCAAAATCAAGAAATTGTAAATAGTAACTTGGTGGTTTTTGTTGAATTTTATTGAAATCATACTATTAATTTTATTTTTTGATGTAGACCGGAATTTTTTATACGAATTCCGAGCAAAGAAGCGTTTCTTATTAACCGCGCTAAACGTGTCGCTTTTATTTCAACCTTCTGCGAAATTCGAAGTGAGTAATTGACACGGTGAAAAAGTAAGACCTCGTCTCGCCCCCGCGCATCTCGTTAATTTTCGCTTATATCGGTGAGCGAAAACATGTTTATCGGTGTCGGCAGTCCGGGATAATCCGGGAAAGTCGCGAGGCGAGTGAACGCACGCGTACTTCGCTCAATCAGGTATGGCCGGTCGCCAATTCGAGAAAACGCGCGAGCATGATAGATATAACATTCCTTCTCGCTTCTACGGTAGATTTTTAAAAAGCGTGTACTTGCTTATAGCAGAATTGCCAATCGAGAGATAAAACGCTTCCCGACCGGCACAGCTGGTTGAACTGTCACTGCTGTGTATAAATTGCGAGTTATCTGCGTTTTCCGAGAAGAGAACGTTATCTTTGTTTTGCGATATTGACCGCGATTTGCGATAAACTCTTGTAATAGAACATGAAAATGTGTTTATTTAGAAATATTCACCTTACAATGAAAAATTGATAAATTTTTTAGCTTTGCTCGAGATCGCACGTGATAACTATAATGAGATTATAATGAAGATTATATAATGTCAGTCCTTGCTCGTAAACCAGAGACAAAGTGCGTGGCAAGATTACGCCGTGTAAGACGATAAAATTACGTCTACATAGTTTTTTTCATAGCGTATGCATACGTCTGCGTGAAAAATCTTTTCTCATGCGTTTTACGAGCTGCGCAAACTTAACCGATATTTTGCGAGTGTAAAGTGAGACTACAGTTTTGAATAAAATAACGTTTCTCTTTCATTAATTTTATTAAATATTTTAAATTTATATTTAATTAATTACTAATTTATTTCTTTAATTATTATTTTAATAATGCAACTTATAGTATAGTCTCGTTTTTTTATATTAATGCGATTTGAATGTACTTTTTGTCTCGTTTTACTTTTTAAGAAATGATTATTTTTCTATTTTTATTTATATATAGACACATTAACTTAAGCAATTATTTACGGATTAGTAGTAACTTTCTTCAAGCCAGTTTCTATGGCCCTAGCATCTTACGAAGGCCAGTATTGACAGATATTTGTCAAGCGGAAACTATTGTCCGTAGTTTATCACACTCTCTTGTGTGAAATTTTCTTTGTGACACTTAAGAAGAGATGATTTTGTGTGTTTTATATTTAAATATAGAATATATGCGACATAACACAAGGTTTTAGACTCCACGTGCTGATAAAAAAAATTTCAAATAAATCAATGAAATGGAACCGCGTGTTACGAGATGCTTTTGTGAATGTAAAGTGCACTTACTTGCGCGATGACATTTTGTGTAAATATTTCCGCGTAATTGGGAATCATATTTTTACACGTAATAGATAATTTTAAGTACTTTACACACTCTCTCTCTCTTTTTTCTTTTGGAAAAGTTCGAAAATTCTCTTTGTTTACAAAACTGTACTTAATTATTGTTTGTGAACGCTCGGCCGTCACAAACTATCGGTGTCAAAATCGATTTCGCATTGCTTACACATGTTGACGCGCAAAAGCTCGATTTGCATGCATAGCCCACATATAGGCGTGGGCTAGCATTGTTTACGCGCCACGTGCGGCGATGGATGCGAGGCCGGTACACGCGTGCAGATATTTCGCGCATGAGGAACGCGAGGAAGGTCGCTCCTCCTTGTCTCTCGACGTCCCTGGACGTCGTAAAAAAAAAAAAAAAAGGAAAAATATATTTCGCAGCCGTGCCTCTTCAAGGATTTCGCTGCGCGCGTTTCCTTCGCGACGGCGTATAACGGTTCGGCGAGACTTCGGCCACGTATACATATTGCCGAAATCCACAAAGCGGAACGGGGAGAACAAAGCGGAATTAATCCGATACCTTGAAGACCGAGTAATGTCGTTCTGCGACTTAAACGGCGAATTAAACGAATCGACTCTCTATACACGTGTCTATGTACGTGTGCGCGCAAGTTATTTTTATTTGATGCAGAGGTTGATTTTATTTTTATCGAAATGCGTCCTCCCATTTGTCGCGCAAAAATATTTATAGCGGTGTAAGTTAGGGTTACACAGGTGCGTTGAGAAGGAGAAAGAAATACAAAAATAGTAGAAGTACATTTGTATGTTTTAATTACACGCACACACATACACACACACACGCACTTGTTTGAATTGTGTAAAATGTGCGTGTTTTCTCGCATGCATCACTCTCGAAACGCATTTGGGGAAGTAACGATTTTCCTTGGCCACACTATATCTATTCGCGGCTACATGTGTTAATCTATCCTTGGCGAGATTATCTATATTCCGCGACGTTGCATGCGAATTACCCACTGCAGAGCCTTATCGACCTGCGCGGTTTAATGCTAAATTTTGTTTTTAATATATAAAACCACAGAGAGAAAGAGAGAGAGTGAGATTCTCTCTCGAGAAATTTCAATACCTCTCGCGACTGTGTTCGCCAACGTCTCTGTAATTTGAGAAAATTAATAGTGTGTCTTTGTGCACGCGGCAATTGTAACTTTGCTAATTTCATTGCAATCAATTATTTTGATGCTCTGCAAATCAGAATTATCATTAAAAACAGTGTAATTTACGTAATGAAATTGCATAAAGCACAGTTCCAACAATCGATTATTATACCGGTCCAAGAATAACACTACATTAAAACACATCGTATAGCTATTTATAACCCATAATGAGAGAGAAAGAGAGATTGTTATTTTTAGCCGCGCTTTCTACCTCTATTTTCCGCCTCTCTCTTTCTTTCTCGGAAAGGTGCGTATAATCGGATTAGTTTAAATACAAGCGAATGAGAAAAAGTATTATTTAAAAGACGGAAACTCTCTTTCTCTGAAATGATATTGTACGTATCCGCTTAAAAAAAAAGAAAAAAAAAAGAACTCGAAGACGATAAAGGTACACCTTGAACAAAAGAACCGGCAATTTAGTCGCTTATATTGTTTCACAAAAATTAAACTCGAAAGAAGCGCTTAGCGTCATTTAGAGCGTGTCGAGTGTAGAATACACGTAGCGGTCGAAAGAACGAACAACTTCGCGCAAGATAGAGTTCTATCAGTTATATTCGAAATTGCGCGTAATTGCAAAACTGTGTACGTAGAGTCGTTAGAAAATTGAAGGTTATTTGCGAAGGTTGTTACTCGATGCATTTCGCAGAGCAAAAATTCGCGACTCGAAATGGGCGCGCGAAGAACGAAACAACGAAAATATTTGCGCAATTACAAACGTGTTTATTCCGTTCTTCGCACAAATATACATATGTTCCGCTTCTGACCTCTCTTCTGAGATACAGAACGGGCGTGAACGATAAGGACAGAAACAGAACGATAATATTTATAGTATAAACGTGGATGTATAAGTGCGGGTTGTCTTCTTTCTCTCTCTTTTTGGCGCCGAATATCGCGTCTTCCTTCAAAAGCTTATTTACGCCCGCCTTAGAAAAATGCTTACTCCACCTCTTTCTTTCTTTCTCTTCTCTTTTTGTTTTTGCTCTAGTATCTGCTGTAGTCATTCATAAACTTGATGATATAATTTATGTGATCCATGGGTACATAATTATAAAGCATCCATATTTATTCATGAAACAATTAATTGCTTGCGCAATGAAATATCGCATTGTCCGGGAGAGACGTTGCGACTTCTCAGCCGCTTTACCGTTCACTTTTGTATTTTCGCGATTCCGCCGCCCCGAGTCTCCGTTAGTTTAATTTATACAAAAAGCCGGGAGTTTACCGCTACGAATAAAAGCGAGAAGACGAAGAACAGGAGGACGCTTCGAGAGAGCTTGTTCTATTGGCGTTATCTTCGCCGCGGCTCTCCATATCGAATTATTAACGAATTGTTTCGCCGTCAAATCATCGCGCACCCGCAATTACGCAATTACTAAATACGTCGATTAACCGTCATTCGGGACAATTAGCTCCGATTAGATTCTCGAGAGCCTTGCGCAGACTGTGGCATGCAGAAATTAAATTACGAACGTGTGTGTTTGCGTGCATTCACGAGAGCTGTCCACGTAAATGCTGATGACGGGAATATTCGGCGCTTTTGTTTGCGCAATTGCTTTATCGTGCGCGCTCAATCGACACGTCGACTTCTTCCGAATATGCGCGAGCCCAACATGTTTCGTCGCGCGATGCCGAGTTTTCATTCTTCGCGAAGGAATTATAACGCGAAATTTTATACCGTGCTGCAAAAAGATATCGCACCTGACGCCAGTCGTGAACATCAGAAAAAAGAAGAGAAGTGAATAATCGTCATCGGCAACGTTGAAGTAAACACCGTCTCTCGCACGCACACGACGAAGTATCGGATAACTGCCGAGTGATCGCGATTGGTGCGAGATGCATGGTTGCCAAGGTCGGAGGAGAGTTTTGCCTTTTCTGATTCTCGTTTCGATCCCTTACTTATGTATGTGTTCAGAGCGCGGGGCCGACGCGTTTCGCAACAAGAGAATCGTCGCGCAAACCGTTCTTACCTATCGAAGGAAAACGACAGCGCCGCTAATCTAGACTCCCAACGTAGCCGAACACGTTGCTCAAGTGCAGCCGAGGGTGGGATAGCGGGGCGTTATCCTGTATATAAAATCTTCCGCTGTCGGTTACTCGAGCACCGAGCACAATGCAGGAACGTATAGCGAAAATCGCGTACGAACGTGTTTTTGTATGTTATTGTATTTGAATATTGTTTGCACTAAACAAACTCTGAATACTATTATTCACGCGCGTGCGAAAAGTGTAATTATTTATATGTTAAATTTATTGAATTATAATAAAACACATTTGTGCGCTCGCTCTTTCTCTCTTCCAATATTATTTACTTGCGTAACATTGATCGTATTGTTGAATTGGAGAAATTTATTTCCTCTTGTTTGCTAACAAAATGTAATTTAACGGATAAAGCGAACGCATATATTGAAAATTGAAGGATAACACATTATATATTGTTTGACGGACATAAAAATGTCGCATTATAATTAGTCTCTCGAAAATCATTGTGCAGACTCCGATTTGTTGCGCCATGCAAATTGCTATCTTGTATGTCGCGTAAATATACGCTGAGTAAAGAGAAGCGACGTCAAGAGAATGGCGAAAAAGCGACGAAGATTAGATAAAACCTAGAAAATACAAGCAAGCCTACGCCCTAAAATGTTTTCAGTGTCCGATAACTGAGGATGAAGAAGTAAGAGAGCTTAGGTTTGGTCGTTCGTCAGACTCGATATAATGCCGGGCTTTTGGCACTCGAAGAATGGCCGAAGAGTACAATAACCCGGGTGTGCGACACGCGGCTCTGGCACGACCATTACCTGTCAACATCTTTCTTTCTCTCTCTCTCTCTCTCTCTCTCTCTCTCTCTCTCTCTTTTTTTCTTTCTTTCTTTCTCTCTCGTTTCTTTCCACTTCGGTTATATCTGACCAGCGAAGCGCATTTCTGTGTGTCTTCGTCGGGCGTTAGATCTACGTAAAGTCTCGAAATACGCGACCAGTTTCCTGTGCACGAAGAATAAAGCAGGCCGATATAAGTCAGACAAATAATTCGACTTGAGTATTCGAAATCCTGAAATTTTGCAGGACTAAACATGTTACTAATTTTATGCAGTTTACGCATTGTACAATCATTGTACTATCATCAACTGCCAAAACACATTTGACAGCAACTTAAACTACATGTATATGTAAAACTAATTGCACAAACGATTAAAAAACAAAAGTCAAATCAGAATAAAAGTGACCTATCAAAAGACCATATTGAGCGAAATTTGACATTGGAGCATCGACTTTACATTTCACTTCTTACTTGAAAAAGTAAACCCAATTATATTTTTTATCACCAAAACGGATTGTTGAAAACAAAATTACATTTTAAAATGGGATTGTTTCTTCGAAACGATGCGGTTTTTCGTTCAAAATCAATTTTTTTTTCAGAGGCAATCTCGCGATAAATAGAAGTGGAACACCCAGTGTATCGAACACAGTTTCAAGTTAAATACAGATTCCCGAGAATCAATTCTAGCAGCATGCGCGCTTGCTCCGATTAAGATCGAGCGCGAATCGGAAATGTTACATTCGCGTGCGACAAGGTCTCATTCCTTCGATCGAGGTCCGATGAACAGCGCGCAACCGCCAATGAAAATAGCAGCGTTAGCGGATTTTAATCTTTTCTCTCTCTCACTCTCTGGATTGGCGTTTTCTTATCGACACCTCTTTTTTACATAGATTGTTTTATCGCTCGCCGCCGTCAATGCCAACCGAGGCCGTCATGAATTTTTATATATTCCAAAAGACTTACAATGTGTATTCCTGTGCGTGCGATACGCACATCGCTCGCGTTATATCACACGCACATACATATCGGCAGTATCAGCCAATACCGGAAACTATCGCGCGTTATCGCAATTGTGTTCGCAGTAAAATGATAAAGAAAATCAAGACACCGGGGTTAGTGAAGTATTTGCGCTTGGAAGTAAGCGGACTTGAACGCAAGAGTTAACGACACGGCAGTCGATAACTTTTATCCTATTTTTAGCTTTATCAATGCGTAAATTTTTTTTCTATCGATATATGTATACACACCGGTCTAGAAATAATAAACAGAAAAGAGTATCGTTTATAAAATATAAAATGTTGAATATTACGGCCGATTTGTTTATTTACTTGACATAAATTATTCGCGCAGTGAACTATTTTTATCCTGACAGATCACCGCAAAAAGGGAGAAAGCTAAAGAGATATAAGAAAATAATGTCAAGAGCGAGAATCTCACTAGTTTTATGTAACATTTCTCTACGCACTCCGCTTTTACGCGCGACAATTTTTTCTCTCTGATCTCTCTGTGAAAGGATTGCATTCTGGTTTCCGCTCATTCCTCCAAAGTGGCGTTGTTTTATCGCGTGCGTGTAAACACACGCGTGTTTATTTCGGTCGATTTCCGCTCGTGCTGGCGGTTGCATCAGAACGGCCTCGCGATAGCGCGCGTGGCGTGCGAACCGGGTCGGCGGCGAACTTTGATTGTCAGAAAAAAAACACGAGGCGAGAGAAAGAAGTGTTCCTTCTTTTTTCTTTTGTCGTTATCATCGCGCCATTTTCTATCAAACAGCATCTCGGGAAGGAATTCACGTAACCGAATGAAAATTGACGCGCATTATTTCGATAAAATTTCTAAGCCGGTAAACGAGCAAGTACACATTTCTCGTGTCGGCTGTATTTCACGAGGTATAGACCGGGAAAATGCGATTTGTATCCATCACGATTTATTCATAAGGCTGAAGAAACCCGATATATAGAGCGGGATGTTCTCTCTCCAGGCGAGGCGAGATGAGACGAGGCGAGGCGCGACCCAATTCTGTCGGCTGTTGCATACAAGTATTTTTCATCGACTTGCGATTCTTGCCTCCTCTTCATCTCGCATCGTGCCGGCCTGAATCGCTTTCTTTCTTCACGCCACTTTTCGAACTGCCAAACTGTGACAGCTCTCGTTTAACACGTGTTTGAATGGGATGATTTCTGATGTCTGTGCACGAGTTCAATTTTATATCGTTGTGTAATATTCACGCGATTTGAGTTTTTTTGAAAAAGAAAGAGAAACTCTGACGATTCACAAAAGCAGAAACTCTTCCGAACAAATCGTTTACAACTCATGTACCATCTCGACTAATTAAAAAAAAAAAAAACAAAGATTTCGAAATTGATCTGAAAAAGAGAGAGGAGTTGTTAGGAACTAACTAACTACAATTATTTACCGCACGTAATGTACTTCTTTGACTTCGGAAACGATTAAAGTTTAATTGTTAACAGATCTTGTAGAAAAAAGAAGAAATTAATTAATAACATAAAAAATTCTTGATGATTTTGCGATAAGTATATGCGATAAATATGTTTCCGTTGAAAGTCTTCTCAAGTTTTAATTGCGACGATTCTGAGACGATAAAAACGATAATCTAAGTTATTTTTTTTTCTGTTTCAGGCAGCTGCGTGAGGGTACGCTCGCGGAAAACGGCCTACAGAACGACAGTCGACTCACGCTGCTACCGAGCGTGGAAACCGGACTGCTGGTAAGTTCAACTCTCGTGTCCTGCACTTGCATGCGAAGTTTTAATCAAATCAATCCATTGCACTGGCGCACGAGAATAAGCGGTTATCGCGGTACAGTTTTTTTTATTGATACATCGTTTCCGATAAAAACAAACTACCAATTTGCATTTAAAAAAAAACTTATTTTCTCTATTCTATATTTATCTAACTTGAAGTAACAAAAAGTGACGGTATAAAATTATATCGTGAAATTTGTATTTAATATTTTCTACCACACAACAAACCAATAGTTCGACAAAAATAGTTCTACAGAAATAAACAAGTAAAATTGATGTCGAGACGGATCGCGATTCTTGGAAGCGCGAAGTTTCAGCTGGATCGGTAGAAAATAGCAATAGGTTTGTTTCTTTTTCGTCGCGTCCGCAATTGCAACCCGGATCTCCTCGCGCGCTCGAGACACTCGTCGGCGTCCCATCCTGGAACCGTTCTTCGCTCGCTCGTCGGAACGGAGGACTGCCGGTGACTCTCGAGGACGAAGAGAACGTAACGTATGTTACACGAGGAGGTGCGCACGATCCGCGCGAGCAAGCGCCGTTAACTCCGTGCGTTCACGTATATCGCCGGGTCACTTGGTTTCTCGGTCACACACCATATCGTCCCCGACACCTTTAGCCCGCGATTCGCGGATCCGGCCGAGACCGTCGTCGAACAGACGGCGCTTGCACCGTCTCTCTTCTGCGTTTCAAGAAAAAAAATTGTATTTTTCGTCTTTATCGGTATCAAGTAAATCTTCATGCTTTTTTGAGAATTACCACTGCTTTTGAAATTTAAAAATAACACTATTTTTTAAATAATAGTGTTGTCAATGATAGTGTTATCAATGATACTATAAATAAAAAATATGTAAAAAAATGTAACGAATTTTTCGAAAGAACGTGACACAATTTTTGTATTCGTCGATCACACATGTGCGAGCATCTGTTGCAGAAATCCGAGCGCACGAAACATATGACGTCCAGACCATATGACTGCAGGCGATACAGTCTTCCTTAAAGTAACATAATATAACACAATCTAATCCTAACCGGCCACAAGCATACAGGTGTTGTCCGCATGGAACAGTCTTTAGGACACAAGGTGCAGTTTCACGGAAACTTTTCTCTCTCTCTCTCTCTCTTTTTATATTTCCGCTTGAGAATTACGCGGGGACGTATTCATGAAGCGAGATAAAACAGCGAATACGAAGATTGGCGCGAATGTAACGCGTTTGTAGCAGAGACACTCAAAATCTTTTCAGTCAGTCACGTACACGAATGAAGAAGAGGGAAATGTATGTAGTATACAACACTCTTATTTCCCATCAAGAGATGTCACCGATTCGATTTCGGATTGACGTTATATTTCGGAAAGCGTTTATATTTATTTTTGAAACGCACGCGTGCAATTATTAAATTATAATATTTTATGAAATCAGTTCATAATAAAAGTAAACCTACACTAAATTATTTGTTGCGCGGGGGGAAGGGAGTAATATTTTATGTTTAATTAATGTAAAACATTAATTCTCCAGATTAATCAGGCATCTATATGCTCCGGTTGGGACTCTCGGCTACGAATAAATTCCCAATTCCAGGCGTCGGTTAAGGGATTGAAGGCATTAGAGGGAAGAAGAGGGAACTCGGGGGTTCTTCCCTCTTTACCCCGGTGTCTGAAATTGACTCCGACCCGGGCTCGAGCCGCTAGCAACAGCGCGCGTGCGTTTCCCGGGTCCTTATCGCGCGGCCGAGACTTGTTCGCATGGCTGTCAAGGGGGACCGCCCGCTCTCGGCTCTCGGTCACCGGCAGTCAATTTTAAAGCCCGTCCCTGTGTAGGTACGTGGATACGCACGATCGAGAGCCGAGTGTATATGTGTGTATGTGTGCGTTGCGCGCGCGTCTCCCTTTCTCTCTCGCTCTCTCTTACGCGCCCTCGCGAGATCGCTACGACGCATACAGGGTGTCGTGGAAAAGGAGACGCACACGTGTCGACGCACATAATTACTATGTCGTACAATATCGATTATTCTAGATACCGAATATTTTAGGATGTTTCATCTGTTTATCAATTGAAATCAATAATTTTATGATATACATGAAACATCAGGTTGTACATAAATATACTGCAATAATTTTATTGAAGTTCTTGTTTTGCTATTTAAGCATTAGATAAGTTTCGTTACATCAACGTCAGCATCTGAACTCATAAGAATCGTAGCTACCAGCTTTGATCTCTTGTTTCTTTTCTTCACGCGAAAATTTAATCGCTTTCTCCGATTTGTAGCCGGCAGTTTGCATGCTCGCTGGCACACCCTGTAGATATCATTCGTGGGTGGTTACCGGGGACGAGGCGAGATCCAACGGGGCCGGGTTCGCACAGCTCGGCTCGGCTGCAAGAGCGAGCGAGCGTCTCGCGATCGAAGAGCAGCGCTTTATCTCTGAGTGTTTCTTTTTTCCTCGTCCGAGCGCTCGCTCGACCAGCCGAGAGAGAGTGACAGAGATGAGAAAGAAAGAGAAAAAGAGCCGGGTCTCGGCTTTTCGGACTTCGTCCGGCGCCGCTCTCACTTGACTCGCGGAATCACCGTTAGATGTTGGCAAAATGGCAGAATCCATCTTCGCCAGAACCTGCTCGATTAATTTCGATGCTGTTAAACCAGTCCTCTCACGATGTGTTAAAGTTTATACTCGCCCGGTATTTTTTTTCTTATTTTTAACGCGTGCGAGATAAACCAATTTAATGTAATCCTTAATTTACTTCTGCCGATTGGCATTGGAATAGTACGCTGATATATTTCCAGGTGAAAGTATGTTTACCTCACAGTAGAAAAATATTTTTCTTGTGTCTCTATATGTGTATGATAAAACGCGTAACCTTGCATGCATAAGTTACACAATTTCAAAATATATACGTGCGTATATTACATTTATATTGTTACGTAGTTTTCGACATTTCGAAAAATAGCTTTAAATGTAAAAAATATTTTACGTTTAAAGCTGAATGCACACAAAACTTTATTTCTTTTAGTGAAAGTACAACATCTTTTCGACAATGAGACAAAGAGTCGAAGCTACTCTACTTGCTAAAAAAAATTAGTTCTATATTTTCTGATTATTTCTGACTTCTGCTTATAGACAATAATCTTATTTTGAAAAAAAAAAAAAAAAAAAAAAAACTAAATACCGCGTTCTCTCGTTTTTCTAATTTAAAAAATATTCAAGTCGTCGTTATCGTGTGTACGTATATTAGACCAACTACTTTATTCAATTTCTGGGATTTCCGGCGTTTTGGTGTGAGACTTGATAGCAAACGAGATTATCGCGTCAAGGCGTGCGATACACACCCACTTTACAAATTGATTTTGCGGTCGAAGATGATGACGACGAGTCAAATCGGTGCGTCTACTTCCGTCGGATACGTAAGCCGTAATTAACTATCTCGAACGATTACAGTAGAGAGTTCGGTAAATCCATCTCCGCGTATATTCACTTTTGAATCTTGAGTGTTTGATCAATCGAAATTTTCCTCTCGTCTTTGGAATTTTCAGTAAAGCAAGACAATTGAATTAAAAGGGACATGTAGGCGGGAGCAATTTTTATCTGGAAAATAAAGAGGCGAGAGAAATTTATCTTTTCTAGGAAAAAAAGCGCTAAGAGACCGGCTTGCAGTTGCTATTTTAGTTTTTGTACTTTTTTTCTTACAACTTATGAATAATCTGTTATCCTCGTCGAAAAGTAATATCACAATACGACAATTATATCACGCTGTTCCATTTAAAAATATACTTTTACCGGGTTTTACATACATATATATATATATATATATATATATATATCGCTTTATCCAGTAGTTCAATTAAAGTAGCGGAAAGTGAAGAAGTTCATCGTCAATTACGTGATCGGCTACGTGGTATTCAATTTGCTTTGGCCCGTGTCGCTTTTATTGTCGCTTTCACTTGTTTTCTAGGTGGATCAGCTTTCGATGAGTTCTGAATATACACGTAGACACATTTCCCCGAGCGATCTCCCGGGTGTAGCTACAAACATTTGAATGCGAACAGCAGTCGTGTAACAAACGTATAACTGTATTTAATTAAGAGAATAAACCGAAAGTCAAGAAAGTGAAGTTTTGGATTAACTTTTATTGTCGAACGCTTATGGAGCGAATTAAAACGCTTCGCGATTCTTAAACGGTTCATCGCGACTCACGAGTGGTCTCATCCGATCGATCCGTTGCGCATCGAGGAAGTTCTCTGCGAGAGAGAGAGACGATTGGGGAGTGGGCCCGATTGGTTAATCGTTTTGCAAGAGCGTTTCACCGAGCGATGAGATCGGACTTTGCTGTGTTCAGCAACGAAGGAGTGTTTGATTTGGCGGCGTGAACGAAGAACGGAATTTGAGGCTCAGCAACAGTAGAACAGTAGATTGATTGATTAATTGATTGCGATCTAATAAAATGTTTTTTCAATTTTATTCAGTGTAATTATACAAAAAGAAAGACAATGTATATGAGAACAACCATAAAAAATTCGCGTTACGAATACAAACTCCAAAATAAAAACATGTAACAAGCTAATTGAAACTAAACATATTTTAATTTACTTTGGTTGTTTTTTTATTTATTTTTAATTTTGTGTCCGCGCGTTTAGTATAATTTATGTTACTTGGAAAACGTTTCTATGTCGTGTAAAGAGTTGTGATGCGGAACGAACCTATAGTTGCGAAAGATTTGAGGACACTTTTAAATAAATAACAAAGAGAGAAAGAGAGAGAAAAAGAGAATAATCACGTTACGATACGTCGTGTTGCACTTGGTCAAACAAAAACAGCTCGACCGTGTCTTGTTCTATAGCTGCGAATAGAATTCCGCTGCACTTTGACGCGACACGTGGAGCAAGCGCATAGGGTTGGATAGCGCGTGGCACTGCATGTTTTCGATGCAGCGTGTTGCAACATCGTCGGAAACCGCATCGGCACAGAGCGAGTGGCAACAGTCGGTTTCTTATACTTAGCGTCGGCGATTCATAATTTATAATGTCGCCGAGCGTGCGAATAGCGTAAATTTAAACGTCCGCGATTCTCTTCCGTGCCGCGATTCTCTTCGTCGCATCGATCGCGATAGCTATGAATATTGACGTAGAAAAACAAAACCCGATAATAATCTCGGAAGAAAATCACAAAATCAAACTCGTCGCGTTGTAAAAACATCCGTCTGTGTTAATTATCGACATTTGATACGACTCGTTTATTCGGTATCTTCTTCAACTTAATAATTAATTGTACGATACGCACAAACAAGTGCGAAGGTCGTGTTTTGCAGGCATTTTCATCTTAAATGTGCATTTTCTATTTCAAATATGCATGTAAACGACTCAATGGCGATAAAAACGTAGAAAAAGCAACGACTTATGGGTGACAACAGGAAGAACCTAATTGACCGGAAGCGCTCGCTGAAAAATTTCTGACAATTATTTTGACATTATTTGTCAATCAAATTGTTTTCTTATTGAATTATTCGAAGATAACAGATCGAAGATTTCGGATGAATGTAAAATAGTAAAGGCGCATGATATTTGCACGAACTCGATTACTTCAACGTCCTATATAAAAGTTTTATTCATCATGCAATTCCCCGGATGTCTCTTTGTTACAAGAATAATGCGCTTCCCGCGAAGTCGAGGCTTTCCTTAGAAAGAGCTCGCGAATCGAATTACCGAATCCGACGGTGACCGCCGCGTCCGGCGAAAGGAAGTCCGTTAGGTGTGCGTGAGGGATGCCTAACTGTGCGCCTGTCGAGGGTTCCGCGAGGTTTCCTCTCTTCTGCAGGTCTTCTCGCGCTTCTATCTCGCGTCGCGGTCTCATCGATTCGCGTTTCATCTTGCACATACCTATCATTTGAAAAGAAAAAAACGTCACAATATGACACTCGAAGGAATACAGGAAGTAAGAGAAGAGCAATTAAGAATGTGAATTAAGATTATTTTACACATACATTTTGCTTTATCTGTTTATCGTATTAAAAATGGCAGTAGAATAGAAATTGCATTTAATGTTAATCAATATATTAATTTGATATATCAATATCAAAAGATCAACACATTACACACGATTACTTTTTATTACGATTCATTTTATTGCGGCTATATATAATTACAGCTTTCGTTACTCGTATCATGCGCCTCGTTACCTCGAATGAACAACGAACAGCTTGTCAAAGTGATCGGAAATCTCCCGACGGCGATGTGTCGAACGTACAATCAAACCGCGACGTCCGTTATCACGGTTGAAATAACGATCACCAATAATCAACCGCCTTCTTTTCGCCCATTGTTTCAGGCGCAACGACCGGAGCAGAGCGTGATGCAGGCCTTGGAAAGTCTCAATGACTCACAGGTGAACGACTTCTTGTCCGGCAAGGCGCCGCTCAATCTCACAATGCGACTGGGCGATCACATGATGTTAATCCAGCTGCAATTGTCCACTGTGACTCCAACTACTCCGGCGGCCAATCAGGCGGCGAGTTCTACCGGCAACAGCGGTCACAATCACGGCAGCAGCAACGGCACCGGTGTACCGATCGGTAGCAACGCTAATGTATCCAACGTATCTGGCAACCATGTCTCTTCCTCGTTACAAACAAGAAGGTGTTTGGCAACTAGATCGCCCGGCAACACCGTCAAACCGCAGAGCGCGGCAAACACGTCCGTTGGAAAAACTTCGCACTTGATTAACAGCCTCGCCAACGTTTTGCACGCTGCCGCCAGCTGCAGCAGCAGCAGTAGCAGTCTGCCCACTGCCAGCATCATCACTACCACCAGCAGTCCAGTGTGTTCCAGTCGGATCACGTCGCCTACGCCACTTAGTCCAGCGCATTCGTCGTCATTGTCGTCGTCATCGTCGCCGTCGTCGCCGTCGTCGCCGTCGTCGCCGTCGTCGCCGTCGTCAACTGGCAACGCAAACCAATCCTCGCAGTCTACACGCACCAATTCGCACGGCGCTCAATCTGGCAACAGTTCCTCCGGCGCGTGTCAACCCTGCCCACTTTACCACCATCATCATCATCACGGTCATCATCATGGCCATCATCATGGCCACCACCATCATCATCACCATCACCATCACCATCATCATTCGAGGAACAAGCCCAGCTTGCTCAATCTTTCCCCTTCCTCTTCTTCCTCTTCTTTGTCCCCCGTAACTTCGGGTTCTACTTCTACTCAGGATCAATCTACCGCCGAGTCCTACGACACAACGCTACCCAGAAAGAAGCTCTGCACCGGTCATCATCATCACGGCGGTCAGCAATCGTCGTCGGTTACCTCTGGTAGCGTGGATGCCATGAGAAGTCAATACGATGAGTCAAGTCCGCAGAGTCCTACCTCGTCTCTGATGATGGAGCAGCAGTCTCCCACTAAGCCTGCCACTCTCGACACGCGGGCGCTCGCCGAGGCTTCTCGGAATCTTACGCAAAAACTGAAGCAACTCTCCTCTGAGGTACTCACCTCGCGGGTCGACCTCGCAGAGGTATACATTTGTTACCGAAGCCAGTTCTCCCTGTGTATCATTCGTTACTTATATTCGTACGTATTAAGGTCCTAAGAGGTATATTTGACGATTCAAATCGAATGAATTAGAGTATTTATTTTAAAAAGACAATCTTCTGTTGGTACTGAATTTATTTTTTTGCGAATAATAAGAATTTGAGAGAATAAATGTTGTTGCTTGTACATACTCTCAGGCCCTTAAAATCATCACATTATACTTTCAACGTGTCATCATTCAATGAAATACATACAAAGTTTACTACTTCATGTTGTATTCTTCGAAGAAAGAGTTTATATAGCAATACTTAAATTTAAATTTGAATTTATTAATTGTATTCAGAATTTCTTGAATAATACTAAAATATATGCAGAAAGAGAGAGAGAGAGAGAGAGAGAGAGAGAGAGAGAGAGAGAGAGAGAGAGAGGAGAAAATAAAGAACATATTTTTTATAAATGTAACTTGGAACATGTCTCTTTAAATTTAGGAAAACGCGAGACGTAGACAAGGTGCGATAATAGAGAGTATGCATCATCACGGTAAGGGTGTATATTCCGGCACGTTCAGCGGCACTTTAAATCCAGCCCTCCAAGACAGACACGGTAGACCAAAGAGGGACATCAGCACCATTATTCATATCCTGAATGATTTGCTCTGCGCAACGCCAGCTGCATCCGCAGGTCATTACAGGCATCATCATCATAGGCATTCGCATGCTCGTCAGCAGACATCCTCGATGTCCCCGTCTTCTGCAGGCGCAACAGCCGTCGCGAGTGGATCCGCGACATCGGCTGGCTGTCAGGAGTCAACACCGGGATACACCAACGGTATGTCATAAATATAAAACAAATGTTTTTATGCTAGAACGTTTATTTTAAGATTTTCTTTTTGATAACTGTAAATGTCTATGAATTATGTATTTAATTATGTATTAATGAATATATTGTTATACATATCAAAATATGTTGTATTAATATTCGTGTACAGAGGAGTTGTCGAAGGAAAACGAAGCGACCAAGGGAAAAATGCGTCGGCTCCGCTTAGTCATGGAGCAACGACGCGCCAAGAGAAAAGCCAGACGACAGGCTCGAGCGGCCCCGTACACTACTCAATGGGCGGCGATGACTCCTGCCGATCCGAACCACGAGTCGAACACGTCAACGGCGACCTCGAGCACCACCACTGCCGCCGCCAACAGCACGGAAAACAGCACGCAGAATGAGCCGGAGTTACAACCGTGTAGCCCCGAACCGGTCGTGGCTTAAGCATACGTCACTCCGTATTCAGTCAATTCACGGCACAGTAGTATCCTCTATATCGTACACATAGAATAATTGTCTCTCTTGTTTTTCGTTTTCATCGCACTGATTTATTCCAGAAGGCATGCAGGGTCGAAACACGTGTCCTATCACGTAGCTACCAATTTGTTTCGTACAGCTCGTTTCGATCAGAGTCAAACACTGCAACGTCTTCAACTCGAGACTCGAGAGTTTTTTGTGGGCAGCCTTTATCTAAATTATTTCCACGAACTTAGTGAGAAAAAGACGATAAAGTCGCAGTGTTTGACCGGATTCGAGTCTCGATCGTAGTTGACAATAATTATGCTCGACGATTGAATCAGTGTGATTTATGTATCCACACATCGACGTCGCGTGAAAAAAAAGTCGATGAAAGTCGTTTTTTGAAGAAAAAGAGAACAAATACTCCTATTAAGACTCCTACATTAAGAAATCCTATTAAGAATTTCCTGCTAGGATTACAACTCGCCGATAAACATGCCACGCGTTCAAAAAGAAGAAAAAAAACTAAAGAGTTATAGTATTCGTTGTTTGAACTGCGCAGTTACATATTACGCTCCACAATTATTATTCTCTCGCTATCGGGCACTTTAATCGAAATCTTATATGTAGATGCGAACGGAACCGTACTTTCGCGCATTGTGTGCACAATGCTCGCGAATTGATGTATGCAAGACTGTTTCAAAAAGCAATGCCAAAGTTCGCGCATCGCCAGACTCACGATGAAGAGGACTATTATCCTGTGTGGTAATAGAAAACAAAAAAAACTAATAATTATTCACGCGAATAAACTTTGTTGCAAAAATTTCACATCTCTTAAGGACTGGTTGATCTAAAAATGAGCGACCTTTTGTAAGTAGCAAGTGCACTTTCCAATGTCTTCTTCACATTTGTTTCACAATACGTACACAAGAGCAATGTTAGGTGAAAAAGATCTTGATTTTAATTTTATTGTCTATAATAAATTATAAAACACATAATATTATTATATTATGTGTTTTTTATCCAGTCAGTTATTTTCTTTTTGCCTAGCATAATAAAGGAAAAATATAAAGCGCTAATAGACGTGCCGGTCTTATTCAAGGTCTTCCTCGTCGCATTTGTTGATAAATGGTTTTTGATACATTAATATTATCATATACGATTATAGATTTCAAAATTTTTGTGCAATTTTTTCGAGGCCTTGAAGGCAATATATCTCAATGATTAATGTTGGCTCTATTTTGCTTGAAGCAAGAAAAGTGAGACTTCTATTTTGCGTTATGTGTAATTTATATGTATTTGTAGCATATGATTGAGAAACAAAGGAATTATATATGATATTTAGAGTAGAGAGTTTGACTACTTGAATCGAATCGGGAATACTATATTCATATCAGTTTTTACGGTGTATGTACACATTTTGAGATATATATGCTGTACTTCTTAATCTTGCTGGTAAAGTCATATCGGAGAATGCTCTTTGTTTAGAATTATACTATATATTATTTTTGGAAAAGAAAAAAAGAAAAATACGAAGAAAAAACACGAGAAAATATATCCAAAACAATTCTATAGTTATAAAAAAAAATTATATTGCATGGCATGCTAATGACGCCACGATTTGTTTAAGTTGATTAGAATATTACAAATACAAAAAAAAAAAAAAAAAAAAAAAAAAAAAAAAAAAAAAAAAAAATAATAAATAAATAAATAATGCAATGTCCCATATACGCTACTAATAGAAATATATATTATGTTTAGATTACTTTTAGGAGAGGAGAAAAAAATATTATTACCATTATTATACATTATTATAGTACTGCTATTACAATTTTTGCAAAACTGGCTCAATATTGTAATATACGACTATCAGAACCTTTATCGAGTACCAAAATAAATAAGATTGCTTGCTAAGGTAACGACAAGTTTATTTTCACTTCTCATTTAATTCGTTTTAAAGTGTCATGTATATTGTGTGATGATTTGTGTCACGAACGTAGTATTTTCTCTATAATATTGTACATATATCGACTATATCAATCTGTTTCCTCTATTTTTATTAAGAAAACACACGTGGTCCATATATGTCCTTTGTTTTTGTTTTTATTAGTCGATATATTAGGAAATATAAAAAAAAAACGAAATATACAGTTCGATAAAAAAACTTTCTCTGTCGTAAAATTGTTTATTTAAATTATATATCTTAAAATTTTTTTACAATTGTATAGAAATCTACCGACGCGCTTAAGTTACATACATTATATAGTTCATCCGTAATATCTTTTGTAATATACGTCGTATCATATATCTATAAACGACAATACAGCTAATATTGAAAACAGAGAGAAAAAAAGAAATCTTCGTTTGCTCTAAATAACCTTCTTTTTTTCTATTTGTTGAGATTGTAATGTACAGAGTTCTTTCTAGAAAAAAAGTTTTAATATCATTTTTGACAAATTCAAAATTGGCACTATCGCAAATTAAACGTTTTTCGTCGTCGCGAACGTAAAATTTACGATGTTTCTTGCTTTCTAGCATGATTTATAAAAATCATTTCTCGCAATCATTCGAAAGAAAAATTACGCTGACTTAAATATATATATACACATACATATATACATAAATAAAACTCGATTAATTACTTATAGTGTATTCCGATATATCGCGCGGGATACATTTTTTTACTTGTATTAATAAATAGAATTCTCTACGCGCCTCGAGTACAAGTTTTTCGTTGTATTCAGTAGAAAAAGGCAAGATGTTTAATACTGAAAAATGATATTTGTGTTCCTTTAATAAACTTTAGAATTTCTCGAAGATCAATATTCAAATAAGCTTGTACCTCGGCTTATGTTGGCTTGTTATGTTATTAAATACGCAAAGTATTGTTTTTAACATGTTTCCTATAACAATAAGCGCGCTTAAAATTAATTGGTTCCATGCTGTCGGCACTCGGTCTTACGAACGTAATTTTTTTATACGCGTACAATTCTTTCTATCTAAAAAATTTGGCTGTAAAACAGGATATTTTTATCCTTTTCTTTATAAAACAAAATGATCGTCGAAGAACAATGCGTATCAGGTTTTATTGCAACTACAATACATATGAAACATCTTTGAACGTTTCTTAATGTTTACAGCACAAAAGACATCTCGCACGCTAAAACGAGAAGCTTGTTTTCTCGTTTATTCGCATTTTCTTTAAATGTGGGTAAAAAATGGACGGGATAAAGCATAGGCGATACGCCAATTTGGTAAGAAAGATATATATGTAAGCTGTACATTCTGCGCACATATTCGCCAGGACACAAGACTTTTATATATATATATATATATAAAAACTAATATTCTCTACAAAAATCAACAAAAAACATAACGTAAGATTCGGACTATCTCGTATCCGGGCGATTCTTCTGAAATGCGCGCGTGAAATTTTTTATAACTTGTTATGGCACGATGTTGGTGCAATATAATGCTGCGGTTTTTCTTACTCTTTCGGACGAATTATCGCCGAAAGGTGTTTTGGCAGTAAATTCAATTTTTTTCCTAGCACACATCGATTTTTAACGCACGCATCGTACAAACCGTCAAACATCCATGCTAACACCGTAGTCGGCAGTTATTTTTCACCGTTTGTATACAGAGTCTCGAAAGGAATGTGCAGTACTTTGCAAGAATAATAATAGCTAAATATTCGAGTAAATAATCAAAAATGTAACACTTTTTTTTCTCTCGTAATCGTGTTTGTCGCTATATACCATTCAAACTGTTCAGAACCGCTACCAAGGCTTACCGTAAAAAATATTTCACTCGTGATTATTATCACTAGCGGAAGTATTGATCCTTTCTCTTAAGAAAAATCTTTTATATACACGTACGTATCGCATTTCTCGAAGAATCAAATGAATATTTTGTGATACAAGCATCTTAGCGACAATCTTCTAATACAAATTGATCTTCTTTGTGATTGTTTTACGGCACATGTGACAAGTTTTAAGCGGGGCGGCGCAGTGTTCACAAGCGCCATGTCCGCAAAGAAACGCGACGTTGCGACGACGTTCCATGCAAATACTGCACATATTCGCCTCCTCGAGATCAGCGACTCTAGTTTCCAAATAACGTAATCGCTCTTTGTCCTTCTCCTTCTCTCGATCGTTGATCTCCTCCTTTCGTTTTCCTTCCGACGTTACGTCCTTCGATTTGTCATCCGCATTTGCTGAAACCTCACCAGTCGCTAGTTGACCATCTAGACAAACATGCACAAATAAGATATTCGTAAGTGAGATACAATTTTCTTTCGAAAATCTTATAACTGTACAAAAATACCTTGAATAGTTTGAGTTTTAACAACGGTGTGACCGCAACGCGCACAACCCATGAGTGTAATGCTATTGCTCGGATCAATTCGAATGTCCTGCTTTGTATTCGTTATGATTTCCGAACAATCCCGACATTCAGCAACTTCACCAGAACCGGGTTTCATCGCGTTTCGCAACCCTTCCGACACGTTATCTATTCCATACGTAGATGGTTCTACGTAACCGGTTGATGAATTTTCTATTCTGTAAAATGATTTAAGATCATTTCTTTACATATTCTTAATTAAGTTAGTTAATTTTCTTTATTTTTGAAATTAAACGCGAACAAAAAGAATCATTTTAGAAATTAACTTGTGACACTTTTATCTACAAAAAATAATAATATTCTTCGGGATCTCTTACTCTAATTGAGTGTTGTGACTTTGGTATTTGTAAGACCGTAGAAGATCGGCAAGCAACGTGACCTGTAGAGGATCGACTGAATCCTCTAGCAGATCGAGCGGAGTCTTGTCCTTGTTATTCTTGACTTGCTCAAGTAGTTTGCAACTTTTGTCCACGCTTATCAGAAAACACGCTAATGCTAATTCAGTCTTTGCACCTTGCCTCGCCAGGTTTTGCCAGATCTGATCGACAGAAAAAGAACGGTTAACCGCTTATCGTCTCATCGTCGTTAGTCTCAAGATCTTAGATATCCTACCGCGTATATGAGCGGCGAATCCCGGCTGCTTTCAGGTGTGGGCGCAACAGTCTGCTGATTCGGGCTCTTGGCTATTGCGATGTGCAGCACGGTGTCACCATCCTCGTCCGCGCTTCCTATGTCCGCATTATGATGCACCAGCAGCTCAACAAGCGACCAGTGTCCTTGTGAGGTTGCCAGATGTAACGGCGTTTGCCGTCGATTGTTACGCAGATCGACCTTGGCGCGACCGCGCTGCGAGAGAAGTGTGGCCGCGACTTCCCGGTGTCCGTTCAACGCTGCCAAATGCAACGCTGCAAATCCGTCCTCCTTTTTCACATCCACCAAGTGACGCGCGCGTGTCACCAGCCTGTCCATTGCGCTATGAATTTTCGTTCGAGTTAGACGAGAATTAGATAAATATCAAAAAAACATCTCAAGTTAATATCAAGCTCTTAGATATCACTCGAGCTTTTGACTACATTGAATCGTTACATGATTACTGAATTTGTCTCGTATACATACTGAGCATTGCCTTTGAGTGCGGCGTGATGCAGGACGTTAAAACCCCGTTTGTTCCGTAACGTGAAGTCAACTCTCTCGCAGGCGCACAACGCGTCTATCACATCCAGCGCGTCTTTTCCGATCGCGTCGTGCAGAGCCGTGTCGCCGTACGAGTCTTGCAGATTGACGTCGCAGTGGTAACGTAGCAACACTTTTACGCACTGCGCGTGTTGCTTGTTGACCGCTACGTGTAACGCGCTACATTTGCCGTTGTTGACGGCGTTGATAGCTGCGCCTCGTGACAACAGCAGTTCCATTATTTCTGGCTGATTTCTGTTCAATTAGAGGAAAGAACATTAATATATTGCGAAAATTTAAGAGGAACATTAGTGACATACCCAAATGCCGCGTAATGCAAAGGCGTATCGCCATCCTCGTCGATCGCTCGCAGAGACGCGCCGGCGTCGAGAAGAAGAGTACAAAGCTCGCGTTGACCCTGATGCGCAGCAACTTGCAAACACGTTTTTCTGCCACCACCAGGTGCACGCGCGTCTACTCTGCCGGGATACTTCTGGAGGAACTCGCGAACAGCAGCCACACCGGCTTCGCCTCTGGCTGCATCTCTTAATATTTTCTCTACTTCGCTGTCGGTATCGTCTGTATCACGCGAATAAGTTAAATAGATGACGAATTCGTCACGCGATGTAAATAATATCATCTAACGATAAAACGCGAGAAGATAAATATACCTGGACGATCTCTAATTTTATTCGCATTATCATGCGCGGCAACCACGTTTGAAGATACGGGAACGACGCTAAGTGGATTAAACGTCCACGTGTGGCCGTCCAGCGCCACACGCAAATCGCCATCGGAATAGATTTTAATTACTTTCCCGGTTTTTCCCAGAGCCTATACAATAAGCATATAATCAATATCTCGTATCTGTGTGTGTTTACTATATTTTTACATAGTTGCAATACAAGTTTAAAAGTGTATAAGAATGTGAAAAAGGCAATCGGACTTACATTTTTCATGACGTCTATCCATTCACCGTGACCGCGCTGATATTGCTTCACGGCAGCCAAGTCGCTTTTTACGCGCACGATATCACCGAGAGAAAATGCTTCTTTGGCGGTGACTTTTGTTAGAGCGCCCGGATGAAAGGTCCATCTGTTGTTGCAGCCTTCGTATTGTACACGAATATCTCCCTTGTCTGTAATCCGGTGCACCGTGCCAATCTAGATTAAAGAGAGCAATTAATTTATATTACACGTGTGTGTGTATTACGAGTTTTTTTTACTTTTTTTGACTTTTGCAACATACCTTTCCTATGTAATCGGCCATGCGTGGGTTCCACCCGCCGTGGCCATCCTGCATTTCTTTCAAGGTGTCGACTTCGATTAGAACTTTTACCTTGTCGCCGACATTGAAGGTCAGATGAGGCGAATTAGACGGCGTACCGGAGACACCGCTTCTAACTGGTAATGAGGTATTTCCGTTGTCCGATATGATTGGTACCGGTTGGCCGAGCAGCGGAAGGTGCTCCTTATAATAAGTACCAGCGTTGGCCTCTTCTACGTAGCACAAGTCCACACAACCTTTATAGCCTAAGCGATAAACATTGGTACTACCAGTAGACCACGTGACGGTCGCGACAGAGCGACTGCTTTCGTTATCCCATCCGCGTATATCCATAACTCTGCCAGTTTTACCTAAAATATAAAAAAAATACATTGGTTTAACAAATTATTCTCTATTTGTATCTTTGAAGTTAATTCAAATAGAGTGTAATTACCACGTCCGCCGTCTTGATTCCCCCATTCCCAGTCCGGTCCACGGATGACTTTCGCTCCTATGAAAATTCCTTTCAGTGGTATTTTGGCGCAGCCTTCTCTTGGTCCCAGTTGAACTCTATGTTTAATCAAAAACAGTTACGATTTTATGTTGAGAATCAATAACACAAATTGTATTTCAAAATCTTGATTACCAACCCTGCAGAATTGGCTGTTTGAAATCTCTGAAATGTGTGAGTCAAATAATGCTCGTCAGCCATGTAGCACTGAGTACAGAGATCATAGTCGAAACACTGAGTGCACTTCCATCTGATGCCAATTATTCCATGTCTCTTGCAGCCATCGCAAATAATGTTGGTGTGCTTGACACCAGCGGCTGCATTGTCAAACACCAACAGATCATAAGCACTTTGATAGCCAATTCTGTAATTGCTTCTGGCACCATGGTCCCACTGAACAATAACTGTCTTATCCGGTGTTCGATCAGTAGGATTTGGACTGGAAACAGAATTTCCTGTAGATGGTGGCTTTCCAATCTCTACTACTGTTCCGGCATGACCTTCACCACCATCCTGTTCGTCCCATTTCCAGTCCTGACCACGGACGACTCGCAAACCAACCTCCAACATCTCCAGATGTAGATAATTTGGCTTCTGAAATTACAAATATATTTAGTACTTTAAATAAGAAAAGTAGTATTTCAAAAAAGTCAAAAAAATATACACAAAGTTTAATTTCACGCGATTGTAATTTATCACAAAACTTAATATTTTATGTTTTAGCAGTTTGAAGTGTAAATTTTTTACAAAAAAATCACACAAAACTTTATCCCTCCAATTCTAGTCTGACCGAAAAAAATCGCATGATATTTGATTCAGATTTCATTTCTAAAGAGAAAATTGAGTGATGAAAGAATGTTTTTTTTTATTCTCACGTACCTGAAAACGGCTTCGAGCTCGGTCTCGCGAGCTGGAATTCTATGAATCATATGCGGTGGTGCGGTGGCGCGGCCGATAATCCGCGAAACCGTGCCTGGCGGGCACTGACGAGACGACGCTTTCCGCAGCTGGAAACCGGTCGTGAAAAAAGGTCGACATTACGTAGCATTATCGCCAGGAGGATTACGCACACTCCATCGCCGGAGAAGACGACAGGGATGAGGACGATGACGGCGACGATAAAAGAGTTTCTATATTCGCGCTGCTAACGACTGTACTCTCGTACATAACTGTGGGTTCGCTAAGTGATGGCGCTTTCTTCGGCCCGGGTAGTCGACCGTCGACCTGCCGATCCGCGATGCACGGAGAAGTAATTAAAACCTTAATTTTCTTTCCTTCTCTTTCCTCCATCAAATCTTCCTCTCTGTTTATCTTTTTTCTTGCTCTGTTGGCACTCGGAATGAATCCTTTTTCCTCACGCAAGTTTATTCCGCGACATTTTCAATAAAACTAAATGAAATTTTATGCGCTCATATTATTTTGTATATGCTTACATTCAGTACATAGATAGATAGATAGATAGATAATGTTTATTGATTCCCCTTAGGGTTACAATACCTTACACAAAAAACTTACATCTACTCTTACAGCTAACTCTCTTACGCAAAAAAAAACTTACATCTACTCTTACATCTACCATCTTAAATCTACCTTCCCTCTGCCATTCTTTCTTTTCGCTACCCACCCTAAGGCTTAAGCTTTCTCCGCCTTAATGTTGTCCCCAGGAATTCCCTAGGCCTCTACACCCTCTGCCCCTTCTGCACTCTCTGCACCTTTTACTCACCACCTTCCTTCCCTTTGCTAACCCTAACCTCCCAGCTTCCTGCCACCCTTTAAGCCTGTTCTACAATACAGTCGTAAGTCGTAAGAAACCGAGGGTGTTAAAGGGTCGTCTACAATGGAGAGTTTTAGACTGTAACAGTAAGAAACTGACAAATCACAATCGATTATTCTTCTGTACTTTGCCTGTGATTGGTCAATTTCTTACTATTACGGCCTACAACTCTCCATTGTAGACGGCTCTTAAGTCGTAAGAAACTGACCAATCATAATCGATTATTCTTCTGTAATTGGTCTGTGATTAGTCAATTTCTTACGACTTAAGAGCCGTCTACAATGGAGAGTTGTAGGCCGTAATAGTAAGAAATTGACCAATCACAGGCAAAGTACAGAAGAATAATCGATTGTGATTTGTCAGTTTCTTACTGTTACGGCCTACAACTCTCCATTGTAGACGGCTCTTAAGAGTTTCTGTCATAGCTTTTTGTGGACATGGATCTATTCCGTGCTAAGTTTGTGGACATGGTTCTATTCCGTGCTATGAAAACACCAACGTGGTGGGGATACGCACACAAGCGAGAACCGTCGTCATACATCAACATAATATGTCTGCACAACTCCACGAGCGCACACGGACAACGGTCTCGCTTGTGTGCGTATCCCCACCACGTCGGTGTTTTCATTTTAGCACGGAATAGAACCATGTCCACAAACTTAGCACGGAATAAAACCATGTCCACGAAAAGCTATGACAGAAACTCTTATGGCCGTGGCCGCTCTCAGGCTTCTCTCTGGTACACGTCACTTATAGTATAGATAAATGCGAAAGTTTTCGCAACATTAGCCACATACTGGCTGGATGTGCGTAGTTACGCTTGGATATTTTTGGACTTTTTTCGGTGTTTTTTACACCGATTTTTTAGTTTGTTTGTTATTTTAACGAACATGTAACTCCGTGACTTGGTGTTGAGTACCCAAACCACGGTTTTAGACCTAGAAGTACGAGTACGTAGAATGGCATGTGGACTTGCGTTGTAAGTTCATTATGCCGAGGGACACTTAACAAATAAATATTCGTGATCGTGTAGTACATGTGAGTCATAAAATCTTGTTTACAACAAAGACATAGCCTACTTTCACGTATTTTGTTTACGGTGTTTGAACACACCTTATCAAAGACTGGCCATTACCTAAACCCCTCGGGGGTCGGCGCCATATTAGCAAAGAAGAAGAAGAAGAATAGATAAATGCGCGCATATACGTGAAACGGAACGCAGCTCAGACGTGAAGCGTTTGATGCAGGAAGTGATGCATTGGCGGGATCGAATTTTTCAAATGAAATTTGTTTACTTTATCGATGCCGAAATTTTGCTCGTGCAAAAATGGATCTCGATCTAATCGAGTTTCCGGTTATTATTGACGAAAGCAATGAGATTATTACACTTTTACTAAATAAGGAAACTGCTGAAAAAGCTACTCAATGTAGTAAACATATTAACTTTACATATGTAATTACCTCAAAAGTAACGAAAATAATTTTACAGATGAACAATTTTTACAAAGTATTATAAGTTTTACTATACAAGAGCGTTTTTCTACAAAACTTACGTTATAAAACAAGTGATAAGAAAAAATATTACCAAGTACACTTGTGTACATTTTAAATTATTAAAACCATTATGTAACAACTAAAATATTATAAATATTATAAATATAGTATATTATAAATATACTATTTTAATGATATTTTTTAATAAGACTCGATTGATAAGGACTTGAAATAAAAGTCGAAACGTTTCGAAACATATAAAGATTTATTAATTATCTGCACAACATCCTGCATAGGCTCTACATAGCCATAATTCGATTTGATACTTGTATAAGTATATTTTGCAAGTCAATAACAAAAACGTTAAGATCGTGCTATAGCAGTGACATATTCAATATCTAGCACGAATTATTAACAATAATTTCTGAGTGTACGTTATATACTTCTTAGTAGGTTTGCTTATAATTTTTTTTCTATTATTTTATGTCACATATGTGTCATACAAAACTAAAATCTTTCTCTATTTTCATTTTGTGCGAAACATTTTATGTAGTTTTGTACAAAAATATATGCATAATATTACTATACTTTGTAGGTATATATAAGTTTTTGTAATCTTGTATATTTTTTATTTATTTAATATTGGTTTAATTTTCATATTTATTGATATAATTTTCTGTCGATTAAATTTTATAATTATTATGAATACATATAATAAAAGATCGTTAATGTATTTTCATAGAAACACTGTCGTCAAATATTTTAGAAGTATTTTAATGCAAGTGCAAATTATAGCGAATCTCTCAGTCTATTGTTAAAATATGAATTTATTACATTTCTTATTTGCTACGTAATATCTTTCAGTAATGCAGATCAGTAAATTAATTCTACGGACAAATAATTTTTCTATGTGTATAAAAAAATAAGAACAATCTATACATTATAAAGGATTATTATTAAAAAAAAAGAATAAAATATAGAACACGCCATTTTAGGCTTTTCTCGTATAAAATAGTGTGTTAATATGTACAAAATTTAGTATACACACATTTTCGGATTGTAAATAGTAAAACAATCTTATTGTTAACTTTGAACACGGTTCGTGCGTGCTTTTGTCGATGTCATGTTTACAAAAAAAAGGTATTGGGAAAAATAATTCGACAGTTGAACTTCGCACTACTGTATCAACATATAATATGTGTATGTTTTCGTATGAATTCTCTTTTTAAAAAATAACACAAGTTTCGCGCTAACACTGTTCAGAATCTCTCGATTATCCCGTATCTCGTAATATCGATGCGACGCTCAATGCTGCGATGGCATTGAGCAACCTAATAATTACATAAACGTATAAACAATTAAACTACTGAAATACCGGCAACAAAATTGTATATCGCCGAAAAAGCAGTTCAACAATTTCATACAAAGATATACATATATGTATACTAAAGCCGATCAATATCGACCAATGATTCTTTCTCTCTGTCAAAATCGGTATTCAATAATAGTTATTTCCTACGCACGGATATTCGTAATCGAAGACCGATTTTGATACGTGATAATGACTGGCCGCTTCAATGAACGATAATTTAACACGATTTCGATTGCAAAAAATGTATTTATTAATTTCTCGCGATTTTCGTAGACTCTTTGTTGCTGGTAACATGCTCGAGATCGACTCCGTCGTACTCAAGACCGCCCGTATTATCATAATACGCGTAATCGTAATCGTTCTTTTTGCCCGATTTTGGCGATGTCGTACTGCTGCTGTTGGGTAACCTGGTCGTCGACGTGAACGGTCTCGCGGATCCGCTGACGTAGGTGACTCCACGTGGCGTTGTCGTTGGCTGACCGGTCCTCTGAGCGCTGGAACTGAAGCTGTTCGGATTGTACGTGGTAGCGCTGGGAGGTCGCCTACAAGATAGATCAATTTTTTATTTATTTCTTATAAAGCGTTTATGTGAAATTATATATTATAGAAAGAATATTTAAATATTTAACATTACATAATTTTTTAGAAAGACAAATTTAATACTAAGTCACTATCAACGAGTCGTAGAAGAGCATGCAAAAATTGGTAATTTTGCAATACTGAAATTCTTCTCTTGTCGATTAAAAACAAATTATTTAAATTTAATTAAATTATTTCTTTGGCTATATAAATAATTTCTCTTATAAATCGTACAACATTCTAATAGAACTATCAGTGCACACGAAAAGTATGATAATAAGAATTAAATTTAACACATGAAGCTTGAAAACTTACCTTGGTACTGGCGTGGTGCTCTTCGGCGATTCGGCGAGATGATTGATACTCGCGGGACTAAAACCGATACCGGCAGAGGATCTCACCAGATCGAAGCCGCTCGTGCTGGTCTCGATGTAGTACGACTTACCGCTGCTTCCGTTATCATAGCTGTACTGAGTTGCTTTCTTGGGTGGTTTTGTGCTGTCGTAATACTGAGTGGAGGGCTTGATTGCTTGGCTCGTCTTATCGTAGTACTGACCGCTATTGTCGTTGCTTCTCAGAGCAGTTTGCGCGACGTTGTTGTCTCCGTTCACGTACTTCTTCGTCGCTGGACTGTAGGTGGTAGGCGTGTAACTATTGCTCGCAAAATTGTTGGTGAAATATTTCGCAGTGGTCTGAGAAACGTCCTGTCTGGTCGACGTGATCGGTCTGTACTGTCCGTTGTTGTTATTGTAATTATTGTAATTATCGTAAGCAGCGGACGCAGGTGTGGTAGACTGGTACGCGACGTTGCTGGTTCCTCGTTGGATGTTGTTGTAATTTTTCTGTTGGTAATTTGTATAATCAACGGTCTGGTACTTGGTGCTTGGTTGAATAGTGGTGGACTGCTGGAACTGACTCTGATAATTTTGATAGATCTTTGGGTTGTAGCTGCTAGGTCTTAGCGTTGTGACCTGAGTGGAGCTACCGGTACTTTGTTGATTGTAGTTCGAGTTGTAGATGTTATAAATGTTTTGCGGAGTCGTTCTGGAAGTTGTGCTAGGCGACTGGTAGTTGTTGAAAGCTTCCTGATATGTCGTGCTCGGTCGATATGTGGATGACGGTGCGCTATATCTCTGTGTGTTCTGATTTTTATAGTTCTCTTGAGGTCGAACGGTCGTCGATGAGACGACGTACGTTGTGGGTCGTTGATTGTATACATTACCATTATAATAATTGCCGTTATTATAATTGTTCTGATTGGATACAGTCGGTGCCGATGTTGTGCTCGACGGTGAATAATTGCCATTGCTAAACGATTGCTTCCTGCTGACCTTCCTAACACCGCCCTTCTTTTTGTTGTCCTGACTCGCGTCTTCCTTATACGACTTCTCGTTCTCGTATTCGTCTTCTTTGTTGTTTCTGTTGTAGAAATTGCTGCTACTGCTGCCGCGCAGTATGTCGCGATTATTGTAATTTGACGAGGACACTCGGTTCACCGCGTTCGCGGAGGAGCGCACCGCGTCGCTGGTCTCGCTACGCTGAAGATGATCCTGTGGTTCGGCGTCGCTGCGTAAGTTGTCATAATGCACGGATTCCAGACCGGAACCGATTCTGTACAGATCGAAGTTGTCGCTGGCATAGTACAGAGTAGCGGCCTCGCAATCCACGTCGTACCAATCCGCACAGGTTTGACTTTCTTGGTCGAAAGCAGTATCATTGGGACATAAGAACCTAAATAATAATTAAATCACCATTGACTTCTGATAAATTTAATGATTCGAACAAACTTTCTCTAAATGTGTAATTTAATTATGTAACTGAAAAATTTAGAAAGTTCAACGTATAGCATACACGCACTTACTTGTAGTCTTGAATAGTACCAGCTACAGAGACGCAAACGTGAAAGACTTGACAGTCTGTCTCAGGATCTGCATAATAACTGCCGACAATTTTGTTGCGACAACTGAACGAGGTTTCCGGCATGTACTGCTGAGAATACCTTGGCGGTGGCCGCTGCAGACCTAATACGCAACCCCATAATATTCCCACTGCAATCAGATACCCAAACATTGTATATGACGATATATTGAGGAGTAGAAAAGAGATAGAATAGTTCATATTAATATTTTAACGAGTATGACTCGCGATTTTTTTTCAATCTAAAAGAACTGATGCACTTTCATGAGATCTATAAAGAAATCTTTCATCAAATCTCTTCGATCGAAATATATTCGGATATTCGATTGTAAACACGCGACCGAAAACTCGAACACACGGTGAATGTCTTTTCACGGATCATGAAGATCCAGTAGCGATATAGTCTTGGCGGATGTCGATGCACCTTTCTATTTCGGTGAGTATCTGTATGCATAAAAGAGTGTGGATATTTATGCAGTCGTGATCACACGCACGAGGGAATTGTGTTCGATCGAAAGTAACACCGCGTTTTCTACAAACGTGTTTTAAATGAGATCTTTTAAAACTATCACCGAATAAACACACACCTTTTCGAGAAGCGCATGCCAAATATTCAAATGTTTAGGGACAAGTAGCCAATCTACTATAGTCTGCAGTATTGTGTATTCTTAGTTTTTTTATATCGGCAATTTATAAAAAAGATAGATCGAACGAATGTTAATTTGAGAAAATAAAAAGTTTTTATTTTATTTATTCAAATACTTGAAGAGACAAATTTTTGGATTTACTCATATTGATTTAATATTTTTTCACGAAGATATATTACCATACACGTAACAACTAATCCATTTTTACGAATAAATATTGTTAGCACGAAACAATTTTTTTCTCGAGATCTATTTTAGCAACTAAACTCAATATCACTGCGTTCGAAACACGTACCCGATATCAGAACAATGTGCCGTTTCGTGGACTCCATGTTGCTCGTCGGATCTACGGGGGTGATTGCTTCTCACTCTCGATTGCGCTTTGGATTTTAGTTCACACTCCCGCGTTACCTTGCGCGATGGGACTCGTAGACGCGACTGCAGCAGCGCGAAGAACGCTCGAGCATGAGAAGAGCAGAGAGAACACGGTCGGAGAAGATACCTTCTGGGAGGATGAAACTTTGCCGGGTGAGCCGCGTGAGAGACGATGGGGTAGGGGCCCCGTCATGTTGCGGAGAAGAGAATGTGTACGGGATCCGCGCTGAAGAACGTAACGACGTCTTTCTCGTTACGTCACTTCTGGCAATCGAGCTCGCTTCACCAAGCAGCAGCAGCAGCAGCAGCAGCAATAGACTGCGAGCATAAGTATTCCACAAAATATTACCCCAAAAGTAATTAGATTTTTCGAATTATAGTTTTATTTATAAGATAGAAATCTGCTCTCTACACTCAAATTAATTTTATGTCCAAACAGATGTGCGGAAACTCGCAAGCTTGTAATTCCAAAATTGCCTTCTACAATTACGTAACATATGAAATTGCATTCAGCGTAGATATGCGCATACCGGTGTATTACCGTGTAACTTGCACGTTTTACCGCCACGTAGATAGGTGGATGCAACAGTGGATGAGTGTCGACGCGGAGAGAAACCGCGACGCGGGAAAGCGGGAAACATTATCATCTCTCGAAGACTTCTCCCGCACGCGATGCATAATAACGTAGGTGGTCGGCAATTGTGTCGCCTGCTCACGCGCGGAAGAACTTGTTCGGCTGGAAAAGAAATTGCAATTTCTGTAGTTTAAGGTTCTATTTCCGTTTAGAGACTTGTGTCAAGGATAACAACGATCGTAAAAGGCGCGATCGCGCAAGCTTCAGGCGTTGGAATAAATATTGAAGTTTAGCGAGATCTCTAGAGATATTACTTCTTTTTTAACTAGAGAGAGAGTTAGATACTGTTAAAAGAGAGCGCAGAGAAAAACATCGAATTCGTTTTATCTCATTTGTCCTTGCGACGGATTGCTTCCGTGAACGATGAGCTTTCGTAGTATCATGGCGCTGTAAAAAGAAAGTTCGCGTTTTGCATTGAATCGTTCGTGGCGGGAGGTGGCGACAGATAACATCACATCGCCTTGAACGGAGATAAGAGAAAGAAACCGATGCCCCTTAGCGACAATTATTGTAATGGAATTTCAAAGCAATTGCGTTTTGTGTGAGAAACCACACTTGCCGCGTGGTATATAGTTACCGTAAAGTTACGTGATACGATAAACGCTGCATTTTTCAACGCAAAAAATTTACATGTTTTAAGAATTTGGAGAAAATAACCCTTTTCGACATTTTTAACTCGAATTTTTTTTATTGTAACGCTTAAAACAAAATAGAAAATGTGTGTGTCTGTGCGATGATAATTTTGCAACACTTCTAAATTTATCTTCAATAGAAAACGCGCTTCTCGAGAGCGAGTTACACCGTTTGCCAGCGCAAGTTCGGCGTGACCGGTCGTTTGATGGCCTTTGCCAGCGAGATCGCGAGACTAGTTGGGAGGGCGCATCCAAGGAGTGCTCGGCTGCATTCCTTGCAGCAACAGCGACGAGCGAGGTAAACGAAAAGAAGCGAGCCACCTTGTCGTTTAGAACGTTCGGGTCACCGCGCGTAACACACACTTTAGGCCGGGTCGCTCCATTATCTCCGGAGACTGCATTCTAACGATGTTAGATACTTGAAATAACTGGACGAAATTTGTCGGATAATTGCGCGCGAGAGTCGCGCGGATACAAACGTAGTGAATTCTTCGTCGGCATTTAGATATCTTCGCTATGTCGCGCGAAACGACTTTTGGCATCTCGAAACACTGAAACTAAACTTTCTCGCGGATTTCTCGGGATACATTGCCGCACACAATTAGTAACGAACACAGGTCTCACGTGTTGTACACGGATAGAAATCTTTTCGATCACAGGAGGAGGTTTCGTTATAAAGTGGAATTGCAGCAGTCGATCGTTTCGGCGCGATAAGATCGCTTCCGCGGGTATCTTATATGCGGCGCAGAAACATGCGAAGGATTCGTCTACGAGTTGCAGCCCAGGTCACGTGGCTCGATTCACTTGCCGCAGTCGCACGAAGATCGAGGTCGTACCTCGACAGTCGAAATTTCGCAATTCCCCGCCTATGGCGTGCATCCTGCACGATGCCGTTGCGATACCTTAAAAGAGAAAGAGAGGAGCAAAAACACCTTTGCGACAGTTTTAGAATAGAAAAGAACGTCGTGCAAAATCGTCGTCGCTCTTGTCGCGTTCGCTGGATGAAGCGTGAAATTAGACTTTTTCGATCGATGTCGATCTTGAACAAAAGAAAAAACTTGCAAGAACACATTTTTAATTGATATTTATTGCAATATAAACATATTTATAAAATAATTTAATCATCTCTTTATATTTTATAATAAGCGCGCATAAAACGTGCAAATTCGTTCTGATGCTCGGTAGACATCGGATCATACTGAGCTCTCGTTTAATTTCATTTCTCGTTAGTATTTCGCGATATCCATTATAGTAATTAGAGACTCATTTCGTCACCGTATACGTATATGTCTCGGAGGTAATGGGGTAATTAACGAGTTGGGGGCATTTAGATTTTTCAATGACCGTCCGTCTCTATTACGCGCGCGGCGATGAGCTCTGCGCGCCGCGCCGCGAGGAATCTTCTCAGCCTTGGAGGGCGAAAGTTGTTTTCGGTTCGTTCGTAGATGGAACGATATTTGCACTTACAGAGATAATCCTCGTCGTCGTAAGAGAGTAGGCGTAAGGACTTCTCTCCGTCGATGATTCCTGCAGTCGCGCTTATTGCCGGCGATTGCGAGCGTCGGCTCGGCTCGATAAATCAGCCCGAATGATAGGTGGAATTCTGTAGAATCGCAGGTGACGACGGGATATCTCCAATTACGGTTTATTCCACCGAGCCTGTCTCCCTTTACTTTATTCACGCTCCATATCAAGAAGCAATTTGTACGGTGCGACTTCTAACAATTAATTACTTTAATTACGATTACTTGACAATGCGTGTACAGAGTCTTTGAAATTGCGAAAGTCGTATGAAATATTTAAGTTTAGAAATTGATCTCGGTCTTTTTCTTTCCAGATACTTGTACCATTTAAATGTCAGGCTCTCGACAATTTTATTGTATCTCATTAATACGTCTCTTTCTAAGAGCATGACAATTTCTGAATAGAACGTCGGCACGCTGACGGAGAAAGCGAGCGGAAGGTCAAAGGTCTTCGTGAACTATTTTTTTTGTAACGATGCTACGGGCTGATACTTCCGCATTCGTCTCAATGACGAATCCGCAGCGCCTCTTTAGTTGCGAATCATTTTATTCGCTTTGAACAATCGCAAAGTTATTTAAAAACAAAAACACAAAAGTGTACATCCTCTAACATTGCGCTACAGTCGCTTCGGATTAGAAAATAATTTTTTTCTCTAGAACAAAAGTTGTCCCGAAGAAATTGACCTGCTAATTTATAGTTCGCTCGTTATTCCACTTGATGGCATTTTTCGGTCGAAATTGCCGGCGATCTTCCCGATACACACGCCTTTCTCCTCTAAAAATACGTAACGTTGCGCAAACAGGCACGCGCTTCCGTTCCCGCTCGTTTCTATAAGCTCTCGTGTTCCACAAGATTGTCGAGCGATTCCTCCGTACAAGGTATCCTTCTGCCGAGGTATCTTACAAAAGCGGATGCAAAAAAGGTGCTAAGTGTATGCAGGTACATCTCCGGGCTTCCGTCAGGCGCGCACGCATGTACATCTTCCGCGCCGTAAGGTTCAGCCTTGAAGATGTACGTCCAATAAACGAACCAAGTTTCCCGTTTTTTTTCTTCTGAACTCGCCGACCACGTTCGTTGTCACGCACTTCGATTCGAGATAGTGAAAGTGTCGAGATTTTTGTCGGGAACGTCCTCCACCGGAATAACACGTGCGCGTTTGGCGCGAGTTCATTCGCCAAGGATATCTCTCTCGCGTGTATGTACAACATTGTACGGCTCTTTGGAAAACAAGCGCGAGAAGACGAGCGATTAGTTTTTTTCGCGATAGAGAACTAGGCGCGGAAAAGTGTAGCAAAACTGACGCCAGGGGATTTTCTGTTTTTTGAGTTCAGTCTTCTTGTAAATAATGCGCGTTTCGGTATTTTTATTTAACTCGGTAAAAACAAACGCATTGTCAAACGCAAATGTCAAACACGCAACTCTCGGTGGATCGCGCCATTACGCGTCTCGCGCCATCAAAATGACAAGATGAAAAAAAAAAAGTGGAAAATAGCTTTACGAGCTCTGCCAATTTTCTCGTCGTAAACCTCGTTAAGGCGAGGCGTTGCAATTCCTTCGCGGTAATTACCGCAAATGTCGTTCTTTTCGAAAACGAAGTACTATTGAAGGAGAGTAGAAATTCTTTTCGTGCAAATTGCGCACGTGAAATATTGCGATAACAGGTTTTGTCTACAGAGAGGCTACACACTCTCGATCACAAATCGATTCTTTACGATCCTCCGACCTGTGACATTCGTCGTTACATAACGCGCGTATTTGTGTGTATATGCAACATTTTCATACAAGAGAAAGTGAATGGATTTCATTTTAATAATTATCAACATATCGGTGTATTATAATTGCGTAACGTTTATTATCATAATTACCGTGCATAGTATCGTGCACATTCCAATACGTTAAATATTAATTACAAAACAAGCTAATAAACTGTCTTATTCTCTTACTCTTGTAATTTTACTTATTTTAAAACTGCTTGTTTTCTCTTTTACTTGTAATTTTACAATTCACAGTCCGAAGTTATTAAAAAACTGTGGTTTGCTTCGGCTTATTGTGACCTTTCGCGTGACTTTGATTTCCTGGTATTCGCGAACTTTTGTGTGTGTGCGCGCGCGCGTGGCATCATTTTCTCGCTGCAGGATACAACATTAATAAGCAAAAGTCAAATGTCACTCTTCAGCTTTTGCCTGTGACGCCCTTAGCGCACAATGACCACCGGGATTAACCGGCTAGCAAATAATTCAGCCTTGCGGCGATGGTGATGCTTATATATATATATATATAGAGGGGGATGTCTTGCTCATCTCTACCACGTGAGAAAGTGAAAGCAAACGGCTTGTACACCTCGAAGACGAGGCTCCGAGTCAAACACGATCGTCCCGGCATTCGATCGTCCTGAAAATCACCATTCTCTATTTTTGCGCGCAGCTGGATCTTCTTTTCTTGTTATATATATAACAATCGTTTGTTTTCGCTGTACATCTTTCGACTTCTGAATCTCTCGTATACTTAGTTGATTTGAAAGTTTCAAGAAATATTTTGCATTCCTCACGTAACAGAATTCGATTCGATTAAAATTAACAAAATAATATCTTTTTATGCTACTCGAATAGTTTTTTTTTTCTTCCGTGAGTGATAACGCAATCTGTATGTTCTGCAAAATCCGTAATAAAGAAACGAACGCTTCTTGCTCGTTAACGTGATTTCTCGATCGATCCAGTTGCTAATATAACTCTCTCTTCACGGCACTCAACATCTGCGTCTGACAATTCATCAATAATGAAATAAAACTTGAGAATTTTCTAAAAAGCTGAGTAATAATGTAATAAGAGAGAGTGAAAATAAAATAAAACAAATTTGCACTTCATTGACAGACGAGCTAAGTGTGTGTATCTTCTTCCGTCTCTTCTTAGTTGTAATTATACACCCTAAACGGATCGCTCGACAACTCGAATGGAGAAGCGGCTAATTAAAGCCATTAGTTCTACAATTGATAGTTGAACCGAGTGTAATGGCTTTCTCGATCTTAAATCATGATCTCAGTTCCGGTTTTAAATATTCTTAAGTACACGGCACGGTGGATTTTTAACTATACATTGTTATACAATTCTTTTCGAGAATAAAATATTATTGATATTATAATTTTTATTTTGTACACATGCGCATTATCGCGCGCACACACACACACACACATTCTCTCTCCGTTTCACAAATTTAAAATTAAATTTACACAATCAGTTATTTTTAGTGCACATAGCATACATAGTATTCCCGTGGATGTAATTAACGTATTTGTGCTAAGTTTAAGCAGGTACTCGAGGTCTTAATTACTCGGCGAAAGGGGCTGCCCGTTATTGTGACATAGCGCGGGCATACTACGGCGCAACTCCGTGTGAAAAAGAAAATTATCCACTCATCACCGTGATACGCGGGGCCTCCTCTCACTTATATAACTCTCTCAGAATCCTGTTTGATAGTCCCTGAGGTGACGAGTGCGTAGATACAACATACGTATCTCGTTTCCTGTTCGCGCTCTTCTTTTTAGCGTTTATACGAATTCCTGCGCACGCGCGCGTATCACATTTTCCGTATGTGATTCTCGTCGGCTGAACAAGACAGAAGAGGTTCTGTCATTTGCATTAACAATCATATATATAAGAGATAAATATCCCGCAAAAAGCTATCTGTGCGCGCAATTTAAGTCCGCGAAAGAAGACGCGCGCGCGCATTAATTCTGCATACGTAACACGCGTAATAAATCATATCCGGCAAGAGAAAATTCCACTTCGAATATTGTATTATGAATCATCACTTTTCCTTTGTCAACGCGTCTCCTTTGTTACAAGGTTCTGTCATTTTGTAACAAAGATTTACACAATATATAATTTTCTGAAATATATTATCAGAATCAAGCACTTTATTTAGAATAAAACCTAACGTTGAATTGATAATTAAAATTAAAATTTTTAATCGCAAGGAGAAAGTTTGCGTATATTGTTAACGCAAAATAAATCAGAACAGAATTGAATTCCTTAGTTAGCGAACTTGATAGATCGAATTTGCGACTGAATTGCCGTTAGATCTTGATCCTTGCTCCCTTCGGATCAGATTCCACCAGACCACGTTGCTTCCTCCTTAACACAGGAAGCGATTAGCGGTTTTTGTTTGGCCAGACTACCGCGACGGCTGCTCGAAGGCGATTTATAATCGTAGGTCATGCCGATACGATGTCAGTACGCGAGTCCTAGAGAACACGGCATAAACTTTCACTCACGACAGTGTCGCGGGGGCCTTATGCCCCCGGGCACAATCGGCACGGCCACACATCGACGCGATCATTCCGCCGATGCACACGTACGTGCGCATCGTGCACACAATCTCACGCAAATGTTGCATAAACGCACGCGCGTGAAGCCGCCGGTGGCTCTTACGTGCGTTGATACGCGAACTCGCGCTCGTGAAACGTGGAAGTGCCGGGGTTATACAAGCGGTTCCCACACACACAGAAGCTATCTTCCCGAAAATACCGGGGATTCGAAGCGGATCACTGACGATAGTCACGAACGCGATTGGTCATGCGATTCGAAGAATGAACGCGTGCAGCAATTATTCGAATGGAATCATTGCAAAATGATTTTTCATTTTTACGCATCTGCGTAATTAAATTGTAACGCACATTTGTGTGTTATTTTTACATTTATACAGAGCGAAAAAAAAAAAGATTAATGAATAGGATTCGTTCTCTCGCACACGTTTCCCGCCGCGCATACACTCGTGGTAGAATTTTAATGCTTAATTCTCTACAACTTTTAGCACGATGAGATTTTTTTTTATATCCCATAAACATTACAACGAGATGTCGTCACGTGTTGTATATACGCGTCTTCCTCATATCTCATATACAATTTCTACAAGACGATCAGTGAGAGAAAGAAAGAAAGAGCGAGAAGTGACGTATATGCGCAACTCGCCGTGAGAGATTTTCGCCGAGATTCTTTATAGACAGGTAGGAGAGGCGCGCACATACAAGTCGAGGATGAGAGAGAAGTGCGGACTAATTAGTCCCCAGCGAAAACAATGCCACGAAAGTAAATCCTTACACGATCACAAAGTGTTCCGACGAAGCAGTCTTTAAGAGAGGAACGAAATATACTTACGAATTCATCGAGAGGAATGAAAGGTTTTGTGTATAAGTTTGTGAAAAATATTTTAAAACAAAGAGAGATCTTTGAACACACACATTCATTGCGCACGCAACAATGAAATAACGTCGATAAACGGAGGAAATTTGTTGTCGAGAATCAAAATGTAAAAAACAAAACGCACAACCGAAAAAAATGAGAAAAACTCCCGAGATGCGCTCTCAGATTTATTATTTAAAACGCGATGTTAGCCGCGCTTGTACACGGGGGGTCCAGTTAGATAAGATCGGAAAAGGAAGAAGACTCTCTTTCAGCATAATTGCAAGGAAACGCGCGTGTATTCATTAACGGGAAAATGGTGCGAGCTTGCCCTTTTTAATTATTCACGTTTCACGTAAAATCCCATGAGCGCATCTGCATGCGCACACAGATATGCGCAAGTGATGATAATCCCGCGGCAAATCGTAGGTACATATTGCTCTTCTCTTTCTCTCTTTCTCTTTGAGCAAATGAATGTTCGCATGAATGCGGACGGGGCTTGCGAAAATCCATCTTGCGCAATTGCTCCCGATCGTGGACCGTGTTCCGTCTAAGAAGATCACCGACTTTGATTTCCTTTCGCAGAGAATAACGCAATGTCGCTTTCTGCAGCCGATCCGCGCGGAATGGAAATCGAATTAATTCGCCTCCGATCGATTATAAAGCTGAGAGAAAGAAATCGTAGCAATCACGTGTCGCATTAAATCGCATGTAACGCTTCCTGTCGCAATTATATCTTGCAAAGCGAAGAGATTTTTTTACCGTCTGTTAAATTCAATCTCAGAGAATATTGTATTTAATAGGTCTGTATGGTGAACGCACTATATAAATTATTTATTAGCGAGATATGTGCCTCTCCACAGATTCGACTGGCTATTCCCAAAAGTTAATTCGCGCGTGCAAAACAAGCGGATTTTTCCGCTTTCGTAATAGCCATTATAACGTCATTCGTGGGAATCAGTCCAGTCTGCAAATGTTACTAAATCCTATGGTCGATTTCTTCACTTCGCGATAATTTCGTTTCGACCCGTGAGGAGAGGAGGGAGGAGAAGACGACTTGAGGACTCGTTCCGTCGCTCGATACGAGTTCCCGATCTTCCCCCTTCTCTGTTGTTCCTTCTCTGACATTCTAATTCGATAATCCGATATGGCTTTAATTCTCCGTGTGTGATAAGCGATCTCGCTCCACTCGCACACAATTTCGCTTCTTGTATATACGCATACACATATCATACGCAATTATAAAAGTTGTGTATCATAGATTTTTCTGACTAGATTATACCGTGCGTGAAACCGCCGACGTTTACACGCACGTTTTCCCTGCTTATTAACATCGGTAAGCGAACAACACACTGCCAGATATCTCGTGTTACTTAACTGAGCGCTTCTCACTTTGCATAATTGAATTTATAACACGCGCGTTTCTCGCTCCAATTCGGTTTGCTCGTTAATTTTCTTTTCTCACACAAACTCATCCGTCGCGCCTCGAATATATTTTATATGTACGACTGTACACGAGAGTTTAGCGTTTCTATATTTGTCGATGCCTTCGGAAAGGCGACATCACAAAATTTACATAGATCCTGCATCGTATGACTTTCTCTAAGGAGGGTTATCGACAAGAACCATCTTCAAGCACGTTACGTCGTATGCGCGCGTCTTTTATGAGCGTCTTGACACAAGGATGTCTCAATGGGCCATCTTTTTAATCATACTTTGTTTCTTTCGCTGTGGTACCCTGACCTACATCCTGACACGTTCGCGTGTGTATACATGAGATTCGCGCATAAAATGCCAATTTGTAGTTGAACGACGCGTTAGAATTTGAATAGAAAAGAACAAACATATGTTCAGGAGAGAAGAGTTCTTACATAGAACGAAGTAATATTTACTTTATAAGCAACGCATGAACTACCCGACAGATTCGTTTTATTGTTTATAGTTGAAAATTGCTACAAACACAACCCGATGAAATATCCAGTTTAGTCTGCGTTAGTTCGTAGAAAGCATCGAACTCTCATCGAGAAGGAAGTTCTAATTACCGCAAGGGATAATTGATCCTGGAAAAAAGCGTGCGCGGTTTCCTATTTGGACGCAGGCGGTTCGAAGCAACGATCTCGTGGGAGGTTGTTGTAAGTCTCCCAGCGCGAGTAACAATCATTTTATTACGTCGTTACCTATACGCATATCCTTTCTCGGCGCTCGTAATTATTAGCAACAGCTTACCTCAACGTTTCTCTCTCAATCTACTTCGGAACCATTTCCGCGGATTTTATACTTGCCAATTACGGTGATTAAAGAAACGTTTAATACGATACGTAAGAATGATCAATGTTTATTGTTTCTTTCAATTAATATTTTTTTTCCTGTGAGTTTCAGAGGAAAATTGTTTTTTTTTTTTTATTTTTTATTTTTATTGAGAATCAACAGTTTATTCAATCGCACGCGATTATATTTTTTTTTCTTCGCGTGTGAATGACTGTTGCAGAGCCTTGACGATCCGGAAGATTGCACAATAGAAAGAACTCAGGAAGATACGATCGAAACATCGTTGAACGTATTATGATTGTTTATTTAGCTATCGCGTCATTACATTATTTCCTCGCGACGGTGACGCAACGCAAAACAAAAAAACCTCGTAAACCTCGTTTGCGCTACGTTTTGTCCTTTAATATAAAATTGGTCTTTCGTAACCTTTTCACGTAGAAATGATGATATGATTACTACTTTCTAATTCTTAATGATCACACGTCAGCTTTCATTTAGTTTTTGGCTAGAGAATTTATTATTTCTATATATGGCACCTCACACAACGGGAGTACATATCAAAGTCTCCAATGAGACTGTGAAACGTGCAATTACGGATGACAACACGTGTAATTTATCGGATATTATTCTTATTATAGCGGAGCAAAACTTCTTCTCTCTTCTTTATTACAACGTGTTTTTCGCGATGATAATTATAACAATTCGCAATATTATATGTTGTCTCTTTTATTACGTTATTATTTAACTTATTAATAAGTCGTAACACAGATCCGCGTACGAGACAAATGATTTACTTAATCGCGTGTAACATCATCACGAAGGTCGTCGATTGCTTTTGCGCGTGTTATGCGCAACGCGCATAAGTTTTATGTTGGAAGAAAGGGTAAAAAAAACAACTTGCCAGCCTTCGCGCGATTTTGTTTCATTCACATCGTCCGGGTGATCACTACGGTCCTTGAGTGCATAACCTTTGGGTGAAGTCACTGAGAGAATCGTTCCCCATGAAGACTTTAAATGCCATGCGAGTAACATAGCATTGTGATACGCTTGTTGTGATATATACGATGCTATCGTCTGTTTGAAGGTAAATATCCAATATAGAAAATGCATAATTAATCGCGCGATTGAATGTGCTACTTTTCATTACGAAGAAATGAGACGAACTTTTTCGATGCGCTCTTACGTGTAATTGCGACGATGATTTCTTTAATAAACGGAAACGAGTTCCGAGCAAAGTGTATTTTTTGACTCGGTTCAAATTTCAACGACATTAAAAAAGCTACTTATTAGATTAGCATATTTGGTATGTTTATTTAAAGAAAAAGTTATATTAAAGATGATAGTTTTTCTAGATAGTCTAAATTATTGCCGAAAGTAACAATAGATAATGAAAGTAGAAATTGCAGATACACAAAAAAATTACAAACAAAAAAGATTAGTTATTAATATACATCTTAAACTCTGTAACATATTTTATGTTTTCTTCTTATCTTCTATAACAAACGCGTGATCCGGTACCGAGGAGTTTTTTAAATCTTGCATAAAGTTCGTCAGTGCCTCCCGCATGTTCCACTGAGCTCCCAGCAGATAGTTTTCGGCCCATTCTTTGCTCAATTTGGTGATCTGTCTCATTCTGGTGAGTAGCACCGCTTTTTCCTTCGGACTGAAGCACATGTCTTCGACTTCGTTGTACGTATATTTGACCGTAATGTGTTCGGGTGTCAAATCTTCGGGCGCCGCGAACACGTGATACTGATCGTTCAGAATGTGATACTCGTCATCGTAAGAGGCCTGTAAAACGAACGTTCTCGAAAACGACAGTATGTTCGTGCCGGAGCTGAGTTTCTTAAACAATCCCGAGATAGAAATTACCGTGCAAGTGCCGTTGTCGAACAGCACGTCGTACTTGAAGGAACTTTTGTCGTGATAGGTCATGGGCAATTTTGCCAGACTCGCTAAAATTTCATCCGGGCCCTGAAAGAGAAACGTATATACATTTTTCCTCGCTTTCCGAGACTTAGCTAATAGATTTCTGTTCGATGTGTACGGTTGAAGCTTGGACTTTTGAGCGATGGGGTTGGGAATGGCGCAGCTCATTGAGTAGAGCGCGTTCTTATGATAGAGTCCTCTTAAAGGTGTTCTGTCGATTCGATCGTACAATGCAAAGAAATGCGAAGCGAATTTATGTACGAAATCTTCCATCCTGTCATTTATAACATAGTCTTTGTACACGAACGGCATGTTCGGCATAATGTTTACGCCGTCTAGTTGCTGCAAATTCGGACAATATTTTTTCGCAGATTCTACATATTGCTTCGCCGTCGAATAATTTTCACAAAGAGGATTTCCATCCAGCCAAAGCTTCTTAATCGGTAGATTTTTTAGAGAAGCTAGCGCGCTCATATTTAACAAATTATTATGTCTCAGATCGAGATACTTGATGAACGTTAACTCTGCGCTCTCTATCGCGGAAATGTTAAGTAATTCGTTGTTTTGTAAACTTAAGTGCTCAAAAGTGGCTATAGCAGTTTTGGCTAGTTTTAAAACAAAAATGGAAGTTTTGATTTGCGATAAAGGACAATAAACGGTCTTCTCTATGCCCGGATCTCTGTGAAAGTTTTCTAAATTCAATATCTTCTTGTTTGGGTCGTATCTCTTGGTCAACGCAGTTAACAGAAGTGGTTGTACATTGATTGGTCTGTTGTATATTGAAGCAAAAGCCAAAGTTATCATGAGAATGATAGCGTCTCCAGCAACATTTTTAATAATTAGATTGGTTTTGCACAGTTGTTCCAGAGCAGGACCGCAATTTCTCGCTATGAACCACGTGTCATCACCGAGGACTTGGTAATTCACCGGTATTAAGTCATGTGGTTCTATATTTTTCAGAATAGCCTTCAAGACTGTCTCTTTGTCAAATTGTGCACCTCTGAGAACAGTAAATCTATGCCACAGATCTGGTCGAGACATTAGTGATCTCTCGTGAGTCATTTTTGCACCCATAGCTATTCTTATAGCAATTGCAGAATCCAATTGAACGGGAGCAACCGGTGCGGGATGTTGCTGCATGTTTCTTTTCTGCACTGATGTCATTTCACTTGTTATATCTCTATAACTTTTTTCAGAAATCTTCTCTAATTTATTTTCTCTTCTTAACTCTGTTTCTTCGCCTACTTTCTAACACCTGTTTACCAATGTTTGTTTTCATAGATTCCTCGATATTTACATCGATGTTTACTCTTTTTAAGGTTAATTCGCATATTTTCTCTGAAAAAATCGCTAGGGAAAAATATTTTTTCATATATTTATGTTTATTCATACGCCGAAGAGAATATTTAGAGATATTGTAAAATAATAATTATTAAAATCATTCTCAATAAACAGATATAATAACAATTTTAAAGAACTCACTTTAAATAGCCCTTCACTAGGTTAAGAGGGTACTGGATACCGACTATAGACACCTGTAAACCGACATTTCTAGAAGTCCTCTGGTGTCGTATTTACTGCATAAAATCCAAAATGCTTTTCCAGGAATAAAATGTGCCAAAATTTATCGCTAGCTACTTGTGGTTGTCGAAAATAAGCATAAATTTTTACTACTAAAGTTTTCTTCTATAACCTCATTATATATTCAAGTGGCATAATTATTTATAAACTTTTATACGTATTTAAATTTAGCTAGCGATAAAAGTACGACAAAAAAGAATACAATAAGACATTCTGATTATGATTGAAATGTGTAATTGATGAGAAAAAGCGATTCTCGTGATGACAGTATAGGGTTATCATATGCTATTTATGTGAATGAAAAAAAAGCATTATATATACCCATTTTCAAGAGCAATATGTAGTTTTTTATATTTATTTGCTTCTGTAGGAGCATTTTTCATGTGATGCAGTACACAAAATTGGAAATTAGAGAAATTTAAGTTTCTAAAACGTCGATTTACAGGTCTCTATCCAGTACCCTCTTACGGCCGAAGCACAGATTTTGCATAAAGGGTCGTCTACAATAAAGGTAGTAAAGAGCCGTCTACAATGGAGAGTTGTAGGCCGTAATAGTAAGAAATTGACCAATCACAGACAAAGTACAGAAGAATAATCGATTGTGATTTGTCAATTTCTTACTGTTACGGCCTACAACTCTCCATTGTAGACGGCTCTTTATGCGTTATGCAAAAGTTTGTGCTTCGGCCTTTAAGTTTCTCTTCTTTCTCATCTTGAACGCAAGAACTTTTACCGGTAAATTCTATCGATAAATTACCGGTAATTTTAATCCATGGTAAAGAGAGTAACAATGTAAATTTACTATTTGTTGATACGAACAGGAATCTGTAAAGATCTTGGTGTTTTTTCAAGGTGCCACATTTTCTCGGTAGATGTCGTTACCATTATATTTTCGAATGTAATGTTTAAACAACATAGAAAATGTCATTCTATCTTGTTGTAAACCATGTATGTTTAGTCTTTACTTTGTTCACTATAACAAACAGTTTTTTTTGTTGACACATGTGTTTGAAATTACAGAGACGAAGCTTGCAGAAATATGTTTGAAGAGAGAGAACCGCATTGTGTGAAGACTGAGGAGGCAAGCCGCCATATTGGCGTCTAGTGGCGGCCGATCTTTGATCTCGCGACACGCAAAAGTTCATGCGATTCATAAAGTCGGCGCGTTCTTAGGCGAACTTCCTCGTTAATTACAACCAGCCCTACCGCCTCGCGCAGACGTAATATTACACCGTTTTTCTTTTTCAGCAAACAAGCAATAAAGACTGCGTTTTTTTTTAAGGTACGAGATTTATCGTACGTACAAATTGGTGTAACATGTCGGTAGAAAAAGACGAGAGAAATGAGATGTGAATTTGCCGTAATTGTAAGCACAAGTAATGTACAATCGAGATCGCGATCGAGATCTTTGACGTGTGTGTACAAGTATTTAATTTAATTACTCGTTTTCTCTTTCTCTTCCCAGCATTGTTAATAAATCGTCGAACAATTTAGCCGCACGCGTTGCGAAAAAGATTGAGTTACCGCTCGTTTGCAAAAAAACGGTCGTACCGGGCAGTTTGCATCTTCTTCAACAGTCGCGGCGCCTCATAATTCACTTAGACTCAGCCCGGCTGTCTGTATGTTGGTCGAGACAGCGGCAATTACGTTCTGTCGGCAAAAAGCAAGCGCACTCGAACGTTTTTCTTCTCGTGCGCGTTTCAACAAACGTGTGACGCGTCTCAACGTTGTCATTTGTCACCGTTAAGTTACGATCTAGCTAGAAGAATGACGATAATGATAAGGGGAAAAATTTTGTTCTACGTTAAAACGTAAGAACTTAATTAAGAATTGTTTAATTGCAGCCAAAATATTTGACTCTTGTTATATTCAACATTCTAAGCAAAACATTAAACAATAAAGAATTGAAAGGATCTTAAACATTATTCTCATCACAAGTATATTTGCTTTGTTTCGTAAGCGCAATGCAAAAAATCCGTAAAGTGCCATTTAGACGTGACTGTTCTCTGTATCGTTTCTTCTTAGAGGAAACGAATACTCGGGACGCCGGAAATTAATCGAATCGGGGGCGAGAAAAAGCGATCGCTAAGCCGCTCGATCGTACTTATAAGTACTTCAAGCGGGCGCGGGCGAAGAATCCGCGCGGCGAGTTAGTCCGCTTAGCGAGCACGTACGCCTTCGTTCTCCTTCTCATCTCATCCTTTTCTGCTCGAGTCGTAATTCATTTAGACGGTAGTCAGACGAGACAGGCTCAATTACATCCGCGGCAAAAAGCCGCGCGGGTCGACCGCCGCTTCCTCGTACAACGTGCGTGGTCCGCGCCCGTTCGTCGACGAGCCGACGCGAGACGAGACGACGACAGAAGCAAGTGTTATGCCAAAGTCGAGAGCATCAGCGCGCGGGTGTCGTCGTCGGGGGTGGGCCTCGTCGTCGTCGGCTCGTGTTCCTTGTCAATCGAGCGCGAATTGTTACAGGGGAATCCTTTGTCCGCGTGCGCGAGCAACGCGCCAAACCGGCGACATATCCGAGAGTGGATCGTCCGCGGACGTCCGGACGACGCGACCGGAATGCACGTCGAGCATTAATCGTCTCCGCGTCGGCGAAAAACTCCTGGCTGGAATGAAGTGAACGCAGGTATCGCAAATGCAGACAAAAACATTTCTGACTGAAGTAACGAGACGTCGATGTCAGAGACTTGGAAAGTTTTTGGGAGTAGTTGAAACCTCGTTGCATGTTTGTAACGACGGCTGACGTGACGAATATGTACGAGCTTTTTTTGAAGATATATCAACAATTTTTTTGTAAAAGAAGTGTTTTGTAAGTACATGAAGAATCGCGAAACAAAAAATTGCAATGCTGTTGAGGTGGCTGTCGATGCGCGATGCGCTTACTGAAACGAGTTCGCAGGAATCACGCTTCTTGCGCGGCTTGTACGCACAAAGAGGACGCAGTGGCTGTTCCCGGAGGAGCCGAGGTGGTTAATCGGCCGGTTAGCGTAGCGGGAGCAGGGATATGGGCTCGCTCTGAAGACAATGGCCCTCGTGTTGATGGCAATATTTTAATGAAGTTAGCGAGTTCCTGGTACAACCAACGGCAGCGTGGTTCCAGGAGCGTAAACGCTCTCCGGGGGTGGCAGACTCCCCTCCTCGCACACGGAGAGATGGAGAAAAAGAGAGAGAGAGAGAGAGAGAAAGAAAACAGGGGAGTCAGCACAGGCGCCACTCGGCCACTGATTTCCACTTACCGATATCGTTCTACAAAGCTGCCTTCATCTACCAGCCTACGCGACCGTTCTCTCTCTCTCTCTCTTTCTCTCGTTAACTCGATATTACGAGACTTAAACTCGCGGAACATGAGCCGAGCGTTATCAGGATGCGTTATCGGCGAAAACATTAATCATCGCAAAAGAAAAACAAAATCGAACGTCGTGGAAAATAATTATTGAACATTTTATGTGCGCATTATTTTGCACCGCGTGTTTTTTTATCTGATTACTTAATCCAACCATTTAGATTTTTTTCGAAGATACGTCGCAAAATATGTTTGCTTGTGACACAGGTTTCGCATAATCTATTTGAACGGACAAACAGAATACACGCCGAAGGCTTCGGATAAGAATGAGATTCACAATGAGAGAGACTGATGACGATCACCATTAGCCGTATATCAGTCGAAGAAGCCGGGATGGAAATCAGATGTGCAAACAAATCGTTTTGCATGCTACAGCGGGCGCGCCGTAAGAATAGACGGGGATTAATTTGATCGATGCTTTGTGCATATACGAAACGAAGTAGACACCGATTATGCAACGTACCTACATGCAAAAGCGATAAAAGCGTTTTTGTGTTGCAAACGTTTTCAAATCTTTTGTTGAGGCGCGCGCAGATTTGTGCGTTTATTTTTTCCATGAGAAGTATCGAATAACGCGCAAATGAATTTTTTGCAACTCGATGTTTCTCGCACTCGATTTATCGATCGGACGCGCGAACGTTATTGAGATTTTCCACTTTGTATTGGCCTTCGGGCCAAGCTAATTAATTTGCCCCCAATTAATTACCGACAATTGCTCTACTCGCTCTAATTACGCGCGCTCGATTAGAATCTGCGAAAGTTACGGCTGAACGGAACAATCTTAAGGTCTCCCGACACTCGCATGCGAGTTCTCGTGAATAGAATTACCCGTGATAAGGCTTGACCACAAAGCTCTCGCTCTCTCTCCGTGGACGCAGATGCATCGGGAAAATGTATCGCCGCGGAGAGAAACAGAGAGAGAAAGAGAGGCAGAAAGAGAGAGAGAGAGAGAGAGAAAGAGAGGCAGAGAGAGAGAGAGAGAGAGAGAGAGAGAGAGGGAGAAAGAGCGCGAGAATAACGCTCGCATGCGAGCACGAATATTTCGTTAGAGCTCGATCTCTTTTTACATCTCGCGACGACGCAATAAATCTCGCCGCGTTTATAATCCACGTTCTTATTTTCGACGTCGTATCTAACGAGGAATCCGAATAAATTATGCAAAGCAACTTGATACACTTAGTTCGCTATTTCGCGGACATCGATCTTCAGCCCTTCAGCCCGAGATCACGTCCGATGCTTTCGCGCTTGTTCATTCATCATGTATGCGTGCTGTGACTTTTGTATTCGAGGCAATGCGAGCCGCGCGAAGCTCGAACAGCAACACCGCTACTCGGTTTCCTCGGTTGTCAAATCCGCGTGACGTTAACTTACCCGAGAAACTTCCCTTCTCGAAATCCGCGGGACTCTGTCGTCTAGATCCAATTTGATAACGCGAATGCGTGTATGTGTGTGTAAGTAAATAACGTTATTACTGACACACGTACACACGCGTCCAAACGTTCACGTGTGTTAGTTAGGTGGACCGAACACAGATAGGACTATAAGGGGTGCCAGGATCTCGTCTCCGAGGTCTCGGAGAGAGGGATATTAAGGCTAAAGCTATCTGATGATTTCTCCTCTCTCTTGTTCGTCTCCTTCTCTCTCTCTTTCTCTCTCTCTCTCTCTCTCTCTCTCTCTCTCTCGGCGATTCCAAGCTACGGGAGGGCGGTTTCGCGAGAGAGACTACGGGGATGAACAGGGAGAGCGGCGGAGAATACCGGAGAGAGAAGACGGAAGAAGCCACGACCCGAAATTACTGCATCGATCCCCAGCAGACTCTCGTGCTCCACCTTAAGCGACAGTAGATGAAACCAATTTCGGTCCTTAAGCCCGTCTTACACGTCGCGATTCGCCGGCTCTTCGTTGTCCTGAGTCTTTGCTAGTCGTTGATCTCGAAGCTCTCGTAATTATGTGGATCGCGCACGATCTTATCGCGAATAGACGCAATGCCGACAAATGCAGATCTCACTTCCTATTTGGTTGTTGACGTGTTTGTTGTCCTGTGTGTCATTTTAATTTTAATTTTATCACATTTTATGTGTGTATTGCGAATCAATACGCACGTAGTTGTGAGATAAATACGCAAGATTTTGCAAAAATACAATTCTTTATTTCAAAGAACTCGCTGAAAAGACCCGGTTCCTTTCTTGGGATAAGATATCGTCGGAAGAGCTTCCGGATAAGGTACACTTTACGAGGGATTACGCAGTTTATGACTTTCTTCGACATTTTTCGCCGCGCTTTTTCTCGTCTTTTGTCTCGCGTCTTCGCCCTATGACCTCCTGCCTTTATTCTCGCGCTTTACGATCGAGGTTTTCGTCCATTTTTCTTTATTCCCAACCCTTAAACTCTACAGCGACTATTTTTACTTTTTTTTTTATACGTTCTTTTTCTTTTTACGACCACGTTGAGTACGATTACAGGGTGTACAGATGAATATCAGTTCATTCACTCAACTCAAATGACTTTCTCTCTTAGACGTTTAATCGAAAACTGCCATTTACTCTGTTAACGAGTGTATAAATCTAAAGTATTAATTATCTTCTAGTATACACAAATATGTTTAAATTAGCAACTTTTATTTGACTTTCAACGTAATGATAAATTACGTAGAATTTTTTTAAAAACTTCTTTTTCATATACATTTTTTCTTTATTACAATGCGATAACGACGCGCTGCGTCGATAGAGAAATTTCTCCGAGCGGTTTTATCATAAATTGAATAATCCTCTCCGACTCCTCTTTGCTCTTCTTCCGGAAGTGGCAATCCGACTTTTGAATTAAAACACCCATCGGGCGAGTATCTGCCGTGCGCGAGAGAGCGGGCGACCTGTCCCCTTCCCTATCGCTCAAAAACTCTCAGCAAAAGATATAAAAATTTAATTCTTTCGCGGAGAATGACGTGCCGCCGGCGCCGCGAGCTTCTTTCAGAAATCTTCTTTCTTTTTCTCGCCCGCGCCGTATTTCTTCCCGTTTCTCTCGTTCTCTCACGGAAAAGGATCCTCCGCTATCGCGTTCCCGTGTCCACCTATTTTTTAAACTTCCTCCCCGTGTCGGAAAAGTTTTTTCATTCTTCCAGTCGTTAACGGGATCGTTTACGAAAAATTTAACGTGTCGCTTCTCGTGTTACATAAATAACGCGAGGCATTAAGCAATTTCCTCGGAGTAACAATTGTGTAATTTGCAATTTACAAGCAGTTTTTTTCCGCAAAGGTAAGGTAATTAAATTAATTATTCAAACGTATTAGAACGTAATAACGTAACACAGAATCAGCGCTGTTATTGTGCAACAACGTGATAGCACGCAGAACTTTTTGCGCTCTATCCCACATAGTCTACCGCGGCTTTAATTGATTCGTATATCGCGATGTTCCTACCGCTTCCGTTCGACCCGTTTTTGCACCGGATAATTCAGCTCCCTGTCTTCGTTTCTGCAACGTATGCTTATTGACTTTTGCGTGAATCGATATAGTTTTGCGTTCCACATGCAGATAAGCTCGGCAAAGAAGCCTTATATACATTTGCGAAGACTTCAGTGGTGCCGTTTATTTCATCCGGTAACGCCTTGTAAATGCAATTAATAGCGTTATCGATAAAACATTAGCGATACGACTCCGACGTTACGCAACGTGAGATGCGTACTTTCTTTAGCGGCTTTATACACACCGAGGCACACGGTAGTTAACACAAGCGCAACATTTCACTCCAGTTGAACTTCCATCGAAGCATTAAAAAAAAGTTCGCCACAAATCAAAATTTTCTTCTGTGTCGATTTATAAAAAAAAAAAGTAGAGAAAAAAACTGCAAATTTTTCAACGTGTTTTTGATCGATTTAAATCGACGAGATCTGATTTTTGCTCGAGACACGACGAGTTCTTCCACGGAGTGGCTTCGAGGAACGGTGAAAGATATCCCGGATGCGTTGCTCTTCGGTAGGGTTTCGTAAGGAACAGGCAATCTCTGTCTACGCTAGATAACGCCGCCGGGGGTGCCCGGGGGGAAGGCGTAGCTTTTCATCTTACTAAATCACCCGCTGACTCCCACCCGTACCGCGCCGGTATCCGGTCGGTGTATTACCAGGCTCAGACCTAAACAAGAACCTCGCCCCCGCGCCCGTTTGTCGCAGATGCTGGGAAACATACGTATTATATGTGGCAAAATAATCGAGCGGCTTTTCAGTTTATGAAGACACGCAGGAATTTGTCACGTCGCGCTCATTTTGTCTCGTGATTAACTTTTTGTATGATGATAATTAAACGCATTGGAAAGAAAAGAACAGCCGTTAAAAGAATGTTTTTTTTTTTTTCCTATAAAATGAATAAATTGTCAAAAAAATTAAATGTACACTTATAGTCAAACGCGAAGTGCAAAGTGCTTCTTAAATTTCTTGATAAATTTATTTACCACGCTGTAAGCAACTTTACGTCAATATTTGTGAAGTGAACAGAGAGCAGAACTGCAGAATTTTTCGGACAAAAATTTTCGTGCTTTCGACTTTCCTTCGGCGGTAATCCTATCGACCCATGTAATCTGTTCCTCGTTGCGCGAGGGAAAAGGGGAGTTCGGTCGCCGACTAGTGACATCACTGGGCCATACATCAAATCGTTATCAGCGCCGGTTTCTCCCTCTTTCGTTTGGCGGGATGCGAGGGCGGAGAGACAGTTCGGAAAGAGATGGAAAAAGAGGGAAGGAGATTGGGAAAAGATAGAAAGGAGAAGAAAAAAAGAGTCGGAGAGAAAGAGAGAGAGAAAAGGGAAATGATGGACGAGGGTAAAGAGAAACGTGGGAGAAAAGATGAAGCATGAGAGAAAGAGATGGCGGCGAAAGGGAAAAACAAATCAAGAGATATTTTTTATCTTCTCTGCGAACTCTCTCGTGAAAGAATCAACGAACAATATTTTTTTTTATTTTCACGATGTGCACGCCGCGTGTAATCCGCGCGGAAAGTTAATCAGTCTCGTGCCTTGATTGAATTTCTGACAACGCAGTGAGAAAAACGTTTTGGAAATGCAAATCGGAGCGATGGACACAGAAATGGTGAGAAAAATTTCGAAAAATTTCCAGTTGACCGAAGAGGACTACTTTTTTTGCAACCAGGCGCGTCGCAAGATTTTCAGAGAGAACAGGCATCACAAGTCGGGAGGGTATAATTTTATTGCGGCAGATCGAATCGCGGACGACGTCGTTGCATCCGCCCCTACGGGTGTCAATCCTCTTCGGGGCGAAAGTCGACGGCAGGACGAGGAAGAACGTAACGGCGTGGGTGAAGAGGAGTAACGCGCAGGAAGAGAGAAAGAGAAAGAGAGAGAGAGAGAACGGGTGAAACGGAAGCTGAAGGCGGGGGCGGTCGGTATCTGACGAGATAAGGGCGCAATCTCTGCTCTCGTCCTCTCACCCTCTCCTTCCCTTTCCTATGTCGCTTCTCGCTGTCTCTTTCTCTCTGTCGTCCTTGATCGTCCTTACTCTCTACATCTCTTCGTAGCGAGGGATGGAAGAGCTCTCCCGTAGAAGGGGTTGAGAGGGAGATAGCGCGGAACACGAGAGTAACCGGGGGTGAGGAGTAAGAGAGGGAGCGAGAGAAAGAGAAAGACGGAGAACGAGAATGGTTGCCAGGCAACGGTGAGAGGGGCGACCAGCAGTATAGATCGCTATCCGGCCACCTCCTCAGGGGCGGGTTGCGTGGGTGGAGAAGGAGGCAAAACCCCCCTTAGCAAGATGGCTTTATTACCCTCCGTCGAGGACTCGCCGATGTCGCTGCAGTAACTTGGTCCTCGCTCTCTAGGAAATGACGCCAGCGTTAGTGCTCCTTGTACACAGAGATACGCGCGCACACACATACACGTGTAGATACACCGTCGCCGTGTATGCATTACATGTTGTATCCGCGTTGTTTCCGTGCCTTGAAATCCTGCGGTTAATCCGCTCAAACGTGCGCCCGCGCCGGCTCTGCACTATAGCGCCAAGGAAAGATTTAATCGTCCACCATTGCATGAATTTGAGAGTCGAGAGAGCGATATGCGAGATTTGATCAAATCTCAAGGTTTTTTCGTGCAAATGAAAGTGCTTATTTTTTTCTTTTTATTATTAGAACATTTTCCACACATGTAAGGCTAAAAGTTAATTTTTTATTATTATCTTGTGATGCTTTTCTCACAGAATTCTATATCTTTCATAAGTTTATACATGTACATATGTAGATGTATCTAGCCGGTGGCAGTAAACAGACTCATGCTCCGAGTAATAAATCGCGGTCATGAGTGTCCACCGCGTATTTTCTCTCTTGAGCCGTGAATTTCATCGCGAAATATCATGAAATTTTGCTTGTCGCGGCGCTCGCTCATCTCGTCGTTATTATTGCGGGTGGAAACAGTTTGGCGACGCGTCGTGTTGCAGCGTCAGGCCGGCCGAGAGCAGACGGGAGAGAAAGAGAGAGAGAGAGAGCGGTTACAAGTTTAATAACTCCGCTCGACTTTGCGCCAGAGAGCGGAGTCGAGTCGCGTAGCCGCGCCAGGCACCGCGACGCTTTCTCAACGGTGCGGTGGCGAATTCCGCCAAGGCGCACCACCAATTCTCTCTCTCTCTCTCTTTCTCTCTCTCTTTCTCTCTTGGCGGCACAACACCGGAGATGGAACCCCAGACGTAATTTCCGGTTTCGACGCGGCAGCCGCGCGTTAGCCGAACCAAAAGACGATCGCTCAGCGCGAGCGAGATAGCCCCGAGATAACTCGCCTCCCTTAGCGGCTTTTCTCTCTCTCTTCGCCTCTCTCTTTCGCACTCCCTCTCGTCTTACTCCCGTTTCCCACTTCTCTATCTCCGTCGCTTTCTACCTCAGAGCTTTATCTCATTGTTTCTCCTTCCGCCCTCGCAAGCACAAACACAGCCGCTAATCTTCTCCCCCCGTAACTATTGACGTCAACGTTACACAAGATGGATTTCGTTGTCCCTCAAGAATTGCTTTTCTCGCGTCGCTCCGAAATATCCGAGCGGTCGCTTTTCGAATCGAGAGAGAGAGAGAGAGAGAGAGAGAGAGAGAGAGAGAGAGAGAGATGCGATGTATATAATATAATAATACGCGGTAGTTATTTTTGCTAGATCGCTATTTCTCGATACATAAAGCGAATATTCCTTTCGGCTGTATCGACAACACCACCTGGCACAGAGGGTGAAATCTCGATGTATCGCAACTTTGCCGCGTCGAAAAGAAATTCAAGTTATTCCGCAGAAAGATCGCGGCGGCTCTCTCGCGCGATATTTCTTCGAAACGATCGTAAGGAGTACGGCGCGCGCGCTGGAGCCAGTTTCACTTGAGGGATCTCTCTGTGAATCACGACGAGCGCAATATCTCGCGAGAACCTAAATGGCCCCGCGCCGTAGAATACGTTTTTACTGTTGAACATCCGCAGGGGCTTCGACGTATCGCGGGCGAGCCCGAGCGAGCGCGGCCAACATCGCATCATGAATAATAAACGAAAGTATCCGTCGTGCATGATACATGACAACGGCGCCGCGAGTAGCTCACGGCGCGTAAATCCTTCGACCTTATACACCCGCTACCATTTATTACGGATAAATATGACTGCAGAAATTCCTGGTTGGAAGATCTAAAGTAGATTGTACACCGCGCGCGAAAAAGATAGCAATTGGGTTAGTCATGCATTTGAGATTGCTCGCGCCCGAGATACCGGTAAAAAAAATGTCTTCTTCGTCGTCGTGAATATTTATGAAAAAATACGTAATGCAGAGCAGTTTGTTTCTCATCGGGTGTAGTAATCGTCAAAACATGAGGTAGAAAACACAGAATTCAGTAAAAAAAAAATATCTTATTTTACGCAAAATTTTATGAATTTTTTATCCCCGATTCTACGATGCGACGCGTAATACATTGAAAGCTTACAACTGGAATTTTCATTTTAGCGCGATTTTCTTCGGCGATTCGCGAAACAAAGCGTCGGCGTGTACGATAGAGCTCGTAAAACCAAGATATCACCTTCGAAGTAACTTTGCTCGTTCGGGGTGGTGTGTATAAATGCGTGCGTAGGGTAAATATATAGGCGAGATCGAGCTCTCTCGGCTGTTGTAAAGCGCAGTTCAAGTTTTAAAGGGCAGTTAAATTTAAAGCGATTTTAAGCCCGAGCAATAGAACGGCGCGTGTCCGAGCAGAAGGGAGGACTCGGTGAAGGGAGTGAAGCGGGAGATGATGGATGTTTAAATTTCGCACGTAACCCTTTCGGAGAAAAGAGGGATGCAGGCGTGGATTCGCCCGTCGATCGGTGGGCGTAGTGGGAAAGTATTACGACTTTGTCCAATACTTTTTTTTTCACAAATTTTCGACCGTGTGGGAGAACCACGACCCACCATCGGCGATAAAATGTTGTCGTCGTCATTTCGCTCGTCGTATTTGCTAACAACAAAATCGGCCTTCTCTCTCGTTATATCGACTTGTTATGTTAGACGTTATTGCGAATTTTTACGATCCGCCGTAATCCCTGCGTTACGACGCAGTTATCGCTATTTTCCTCCGTTTTCGCGTCCTCAAATATCGAAGGTTTCGACGGATAAGAAAATCTCGATATCGCAAGAAAAAGAAAAATGACAATCGCTCATAAATTAAGATCTTAAAGTTATTTAAAGAGAATATCAAAATTAATTGACGTATCATCACTAAATGCTAAATTTTTAATCACATTCCGTCGTAATGTACATGAAAAAAACTTTTAGAGATAAAAAACATTTGCGTTCTCGTTTGCCGAAAGTGCATCACTTGTCGTTGCCGTTTTATTGTCTCGCGCGAGCGAACTCGGCCATCGACAGAATTCTCATGGGTATCGAGTACGTATATACGATGTGTTACAATTGTCACTGTCATAGCCGATTGGACCATTGAAATGGTAAAGAGGGGGCTTCGCAGACAAGCGTCCCGCAGCTTCAGACTGGCACGCCCGCCATGCGGAAGTAAACCCCCGCGATGTGTCTTGCGTCACGTATTCTTTTTTTTTTTATTTCCCCGTGACATGCGCGACGTCTCTCCTTCGCACACAATAAGCGCTAAGAAGCATTGTGCCCGGTTTTTGCATTCATACGCGGTTACGCAACTTCAGCCGTAAAATAGTCGGTCCGTTGGAATTGAAAAATGGAACGCGTGAAAATTAATCTTAAGGTTGGGATCGCATTTTTTTTTTTTTTTTTATCTTATCAAGCAGTGAAGTTTCTTCTTTCAGGTTTCTGAAAAAAATCACTACCAATATATTATATCAGATGGGTGTTCTTATCAATTTTACGACGTAAAAATCGGTTCAACGACGTCGAGTCGCTAGATCGTTGATACTAAATCGTTTTTTCGAAACGACGTCGGAGGACACGTGACGTGCCGAAATTTTGAGCAATAGTGTCGCGAAACCACCCTTTTTCTTCCACCCTTTTTTCGTAGCATATTGTCGTTCTCGCAAAACGACATTCGTATACTTGGAATATTTCACACGCGCGCGTTACAATATGTTCCCTATTCGGTCATTTCTCTCTCCCCTATAAAATTTTTAAAGTCCAAAAGGGCTTGCTGCCCAGTTTTCGGTTACATATTTATTAACCCATCAATTTGTTAGAGCCATCGTGCGGCTGTCACATTTCTCATCGTTCTTTCTTACACGCGTGACGTTGAGATTTTCTTCTAATGTTTTTTTTGTGTGTTAAACGAATCAATTAAACAGAGCTCAAAGTTTTAATTTAACAAGGTCTCAACAAAAAAAAACTATAAATAATAATATGCAATATTAAAACGTCTCTTTTATCTCTTCTCTCTATATCGGCATTCTTTAATTCTTATTTTAGAATATTGATCTCTCGATTATGGCAACAAAACTTATGGCAAAGCGTTCGACGGGTCTTTAGTTCATTATCTACTTAATGGAGCGAAAATGAAGGCGGCGCGATGCTCACTTCCCATGTCGACGAACAAAAAGAAATGCTCTCGTCACCGCAGATTCCATAGAGGGTACGAGGGCACGTTGCTCGCACTCGTACACAGTATAAACTACTGTGTTGTGTGCACGCATCAATAGAACGCGTGTAAGATCCGCGATGACGATCAGCGAATGGACCGTCGATTAATCGCGGTCGTGCTAACTGAACTGTAAGTAAAGAGCCAACAAACATGGCACTCACGGGTCTTTATTGTTGTCGACCGCAAGAGGACCGCGGATCTTTGTGCGTGCGAAGACTACTCGAGCTGTGCACTCCCGATGTCCGATTGTGAGCGTGAATAAATTCTTGCGGCGCGTGTGAGCGTGCATTTAATTAAGACCGAGTGCGCCGGCGATGAAAGACAAGAGCGCCCTTCTATTCGTCTTGCTCTGAAAATCGTTCGCACATAGTAAGACGCGCGAAAGTATTTCGCGTCTCGGCGAAGGATCCGAACTTTTTTCGTGTTCGCAAAAATCTTGTTGATTGTTTTTCTGTATATTTGTGTGTGATTGCAAATATTTTTACTCATTTAACGCGCCAAAATCCGCATCAAGTGCAAGAGAACACAAGAGATCCAAAGTCTACGTAAAGGCTACACGGAAAAAAAAATAGTTTCTACCACAGCTAAGTACGGTTTGCTGAACTAAATTTGCTGCTGTAGCTATAAAATTTCCTGTTACATAGAAACAGTTTGCTGATATTCCTAAATATTTCGACATAATAGCAAAATATGTAGATCTTGTAGCNAGCAAGATCTACATATTTTGCTATTATGTCGAAATATTTAGGAATATCAGCAAACTGTTTCTATGTAACAGGAAATTTTATAGCTACAGCAGCAAATTTAGTTCAGCAAACCGTACTTAGCTGTGGTAGAAACTATTTTTTTTTCCGTGTATGTGAGATACAAATTTCGAACGAGAGATGACAAGTAAATACGCCGGTAATAAACATATTGTCCGGTGCTTGTGGGACACCCTGTGTATTATTTAGATTCGATGTACAGAGTGAGAGAGGGACTTCCCCGCATACAGGTCTCGTGGCAAACTCTGATCGCGCACGCTGGTGGGTGTGTTTGTTTTATGTCGGCAGATCAAATAGGATTTACGAAATTCGGTACTGCTCCCCGATGCTATTAGCAACGGCCTAACACTTCGTTCCCAGGGTATTTGCTCGACGCGCCCCGTTAATGCGTCTAATGATGTTCCCTCTTACATACGCACGTTTGTACAATACGCGTGCACACAAACGCGTATTCTACACGTTCGCTTATAAATTTACAACCGAAATCGCGCGAGCAAGAGAAAGAAAAAAATGATAACACGCACGGCGCAGCGTCGTTTTTCCGTCTTTCGTCGCGCGTCTGTCTTCGCGCCGGAAATTAATATTTTCGCCGACAATACATCTAAGATTGCATTCAGATCGCATCGCGCGATGCACCTCGATATATACCGGTGCTTGCTAATGCAATTTGCATCCCATTACGGGGCGCGCACTCGCGAAATCAAGACTGCCTTCTAATTACTCGCTCCCATCTTTCTTCGGCGGAAGCGCGTTTATCCATTACAATAATAACCGCGTGCGTTATGTGGTCATAACCAACAACCTGCGATTAACAACGGCGTCGACGGGAGAAGCGCGCCAGGTCTCGATCAAAAACGGTCGGTTCGCTTCGTTGTCTCAAGCTTTGTCGACGATCGATCTGATAATCGCGAAGTTTAATCGCCAAACGAATTAAGAGTACGGTCATCGATCGATGTGGAGCACGAAGTGCGGGCAGCAGGTGATTCGTTCGCGCGCGTGTATAACATCGTTTGAATATGTATCCGACAAACTCGAGACTGATGGGCGCGTGTGCGAATCGAAAATGTGAGATCACAGGTGTGTTACGAAAATCAATCCAATCTGTATATTTTGAGGTCACATTTTGTATATATTGTTTTCAATAATTTAATGCAATAGCAATACAAACACATTTCTAAATTTTGGTAATTAAAATATTGCATACACATATAGAAAAAAAAAAAATCAGGATTGTCGAAAGTGATTTTAAAAACAATTGTTTTCACGTTTTGCTTTCGTACAACACTTCTAATAAAATACTGCGGGTATGTAGACGAGAGTATTTCGATCCTGCGGGCAATCGACTCGTTACCACGGCGATTCCCGAGCGCGTAAGCTTGCATTGGCCATGCGTCTTCTTCGTTTTTCTTCTCTTTATGCCGGAAACAGATGGGCGCGCGAGCCCGAGATCATTAGGAAGAGATTAGAGGTCCGGAGCCAATTAAAATTTTCGTGCCGGCCAACCGACTCTCGGTTCTGTGCATACATACGTATCCGCGCGCGCGTGTAAGTACGTTAGCGTAATTACGGGATTGCCGCGAGGACGACACCGTCGATCACGTACGATAGTATCGATGTCGCTAGCCGAGGAATTACGATTTCTCGTTTACCGCCGTATAGCGCTTCGAAGCGGAAACACTCGACTTTCGTGCTCACCCGACACCTCGCGCGTTCCTCCGGCGCGTTCTAATATTAACAAATAAAAAACAATTAACACCAACGCACACGAGAAAATTAATTATCCGCAATAGATTCTATAAGTTTATAAAAACATTTTTTTTAGAAAAATAAAAAATTTCAAAGTCTGTCGCAGAATAGTTAGTAATTCTATCATGTGTTAATTAGACTATATTTGCAAATACTACATGTAGTACGAAAAGCGACTAAAGCAATTTTTGCTACTTGGGGTCACATCCGTGACAGATCGCGAGAGCCACTTGTGAAACGGCGGACGTACGTTAAAAGGGCGCTTAACTCGGGGGTTGGTGGGATGCTGGTTATTTAATCTTTAATCCGGACACACACACACAAACTAACTCTTTCGAGGGTGACTCCGTCACCGATACCCCAGATTTGCGTGGCGTCAGTACCCACCCCATGAAATCATTTTCGGGGGTTGTTACGCGCCGCGCGACCCTTGATCGATTCGTAAAGCGCATGAGCCCCACTCATCGCTTTTTGTCTACCGTCTACCTCGATTTCATCTTGTCTCGCCGGAGAATCGTCTCTCTCGTTATCATATGTCTTGTCAAATATATTAATTGAATCAATTTTATTATTGCTTCAATTAAATCATTACACATCGACTTCTAGTTACAAGATGCAGTCATCGAGTTGTCTCGCCGATAATTCCGATCGATCTAAATAATTCGATTAAACCGGAGTTAATGAGACGTGCTTGAAAAAAATCCGATATCTCGCTGATCTTAGCGCGGAACGACCATTCGAATGATTAATCCGATCCACTTATACACAACCGGTGTGTGTTTGCTCGCCGATTTGTACGTCGGGTTTCCCGTCTCATAATTCTCAACGTTTTGCCGCGTGACTTAACAGATCTCTCTCTTTCTCTCTCTCTCTCTCTCTCTCTTTCTCTCTCGCGGCTAAGCGCACTTGTCTGCGAATCGCGCGTCGCGCGATTAATATACGAAACGATCTGCATATCCCGATGAAGAAAGCGCGACTTAGCCTTGGGGGCCGAAATTGCATAGCCCAAATAACAGCTTGCGCCGAACGGTTCTGTGGGATGTTATTAAAGCTAAGTTGCGACTCGCAAATGACACGAGGCTGAGATTTACGAGAACGGAGTTTCTTTTTATCTCTTTCTCTCTCTCTCTCTCTCTCTCTCTCTCTCTGTGATTAGTTTTTTTCTCCTTCCGCGGAAGATTTACATTTGCGCTCAATTGGCGCACAATCCTATCAACTCGCGTAAATCTGTTCATTGACTCGCCGAAAAAGAATCAACATGCGTCTCGCGAGACGGTCGTCGCCGAATAAACAGCTTGTTAGGAATTTCTGATAAGAGAAATCACGCGATTATGCGAATCTGTTAATTAAGAGTCGCGCGGGCTACATATATATACATATATATATATATATATATGTGTGTATGTGTGTGTGTTACGCGCTAACGACTTCGTGTTTATTTGAGGAACGAGATAGCCATCGCGTGAACGCGTAAGCTATGGAAACGACAATGATGGAAATAGAGAATCCTTTATTATTATTGTAATTTCGAAAGCGCAGCGCGCTCTCTTCCCACGTGCAGGTAAACTTTTCGCCGCGGTAATACGTCCCGTTAATTGGAATGACGCAATGACCGGCGCGCGATGCACCACGCGTGAGAAAATGAAAGTGTTTTTTTTTTTTTGTTTTAATCTTTTGTGCGAACTGTGTCTACATTTTCTGCGTTTTCCGCGTCGACGTCGTCGCTTCTATACACACGTTCTATATCCGATCGAGTTTCGTCATATCGTATCTATTATATCTCGCGGCTGTGTTGTACGACTTCTGAATTGAATACACGCGTATTCCTTTGCTGACGTGAATCGAGAGCCATGTGGCGTTTTGTACAAACGTGTTCTCTAACGTAATTGTCTTGGATCTTCACGGATCGTAACGCGGATTGTCTTTCGCGTTGGCGTGAGAGCCGGCGTTGCGATTCTAAAGGCGGACACAGACCGTCCGTCGTCGCGTTGCCTCGTCGGCCGTGTGTATGCCCGCGATCAATACGCTTTACCAGGATAATGTAAGTATAATCGGATGTCTGATGGCTCGCGTAACGCAAGACGGGTAACATATTGTCATGTTACAGAGAACCCCCTTCCGTGTCAGAGAGAAGACTCGTACACATTTTAGGGGTCGGCTCGACCCTGTTTCTCCGCGGGACCCCCCATGGGAACATTTCACACCGGTAACCACCGCGAACCCTCCCGTACTTCTCGCCCTTTGGCGCGACCCCTCGTAGTTTTGGTTACGCAAAGTCGATTTAGTCGGGGACGGTTTGCTCGCTGATTTATAACGTATGGAGTCGCGGCGAGTATCTCGGCGCCTTCGAGAGAGAGAAAGAAAGAGAGAGAGAGAGAGAGAGAGAGAGAGAGAGACAGAGAGGAGAATCGTCTTTTATCGCGCGGGTCAGAATACAATAATGCATATCGATCGCGTGAGGTACATTTATATCGCGATACGAACCACTCGCTAGCACACCACCATCGCGGCGAAGTCCTTGCGAGTGGTTGTTTTTATTTTAAATGTCTAAAGTCGCGAGAGATGCAGGTACATATGTAACTAATCGCGTAGGCAGGCTCGGTGGCCTCGTTGAGGCACCGGGTCACGGATGTTACGAGAAAACGAAACTCCCTCCTCTCTCCAACAACGACATCGTATACACGATCCGACGCATTAATAAACGTCTCCGGCTAATAACACACACGGAGAGCCAACGGATTTATTTATCGCGCACACCCGCGAGTTCGTTTCACCTCCAACTTTTTAATCGCGGCTGGACTCCAGAACTTCGCACGAAACGCGTGTGTTTCTCTCGAGAGCTCCGCGCGATTCGACCTCGTTGCCGCCGAGGTGTCGCATAAATTCTCTCCTCCGCGGAAACTAATCTTTTCTTCTGATAGGGTATAACGTCTACCACTCCAGCAACGTGTCTACATGTGTTCTCGGGGGCTGAGTGTGTTGTCGGTGCGTTTATTAATTAGAGGTTGCGTAGTGACGCGGGAAAAGTGAAGAAGGAAAGAGAGAGAAACAGAACGACAGAAGAGAGAAGGTTCTCTCTCTTCTGTTTCTGTCATTTCTTGATGCAGGACAGTTGCTTCCACACACACACACACACTCTCTCTCTTTCTCTCTCTCTCGTCGCGCCGTTCTCTTCCTTTCTCTCTCTCTCTCTCTCTCTTTCGCTTTATCTTCTATCCTACTCGCTTCTCTTCTCTGTTTGAAGCACGGCACGTCCTTCGGTACGAGATGAAGATACTAGAGGTGGGCGGACTCCTTCGTACATAAATCGTTGGTCTAGCGAGCGGCCGAGGTGCTAGGTGAACGCACTGCACGCACGCGCTTGCTTGCGTGTGTGCCACAGCCGCATTGTTAAACATTGCACCTACGAGATGTATCTGCCCGGCGGCGCCTTCCACCCTCACCTGACGCGACGCTATGCACTCGCACGAGACTACCTTTTCCTCGCGGTTACCGACCGCTGATTTTCACTCGGAGTCGCGGAAGAGAAGCAGTGCCAAGTCGTTCTGCGAGTTTGTTCCGTGTCATACGTAGCATTTACATTGTGAACGTCTCTCGAATGCATGTTGCGCGAATACATTTGCGAAGTGTATGTTACACTTAATCGATTTTTTCTCTCTTTCTCTTTTATAAAGGATTGGCACAGAAGCGACTCGTTAAGTTCCACAACGTCACCGGTTTATGGTAGGTTTGATTTTAGCGCCCTTCCCCAAATTATCCCACAGAGATCGGCACGTGCCGGTCGCGCACTCCCTTGCAGCAGCGATGCCGCATAAAAGTCCGGGGGGGTTGACACGATCCCCACTTCTTCTTTCTTCTCGATAACCGGCTCTGAATTCACCGGGTTGAATTGATGCTAAGTCACCGACGTCAACGGGGAATCAACCTTCTCGAGTATTTGCTTAGGGCGTAGCGTTTGTTTCTTTAGGATCAGTGACGATTTGTTACCGCCGCTTTGCAGCTCTCTTTCTCTCATTGATGCACTCTCGTTTTGTTTGAAAACCTTTCGTCGCTACTGAAGTGATAAAGTCAAATATCAATTTCGGAAAACCGAAGCAAACATCACATGACAAGTAATTTAATTCTCTCTGTTTAATCCCTAAATAAATAAATAAATAAAAATTCCGAGATAAAAAATTAAGTAATAAATTTGTACGACAAAAGATTTTGCGTAAATCTGCATACGCATAATGGATAGCGATGTGTTCGAGAGATAAAGCAACAGAGTTTCCCATGGATCTTAATGGCGCGGCGTTTTCTACGTAATTCTGCAATTTAAACACTAAGTTCGTCCCGCGCGCGTTCGAACACGACGGCCACACGGGTTCCCATATCAGGTATGCAAAGCTTGATGTATCGACGCTTTATGACAACGGCACGAGGGCGCCGAATACAGACCGCCCACCCCTCAAGCGTGATCTCTCGACGCTACAGTCACCCTAATGGGCGGATTAGTTTCTGATAGTGGCGAGTGGACTAACTGAAGCCAACACGTTGCGCAAGAGACGCGCATTCACCATAGATTTATATTACCCTCCCTTTTTTTCTCTCCCCCACGCGCGTTGATGTGTTATTAATTATTCATTTCTACGCTGTGTTTTGTCAAATCCTAATTGATGAATTCAATATCTCTGTTCGATATCTCTTCATAAATAGTATAAACAATATTATTTCATAATTCTTTGTCAAATTCGGATCGGCGTGGTGGTTGAACGTTGAGGATTCGCCAATTAAGAATCCGAGGTTGTTCGCTCCTCGGTTCTCGGAATTTCGCCTCACCTGGTTGTTTCACGGACCTCCTGATCGGACTAATAGCTGCAGACGTTGACCGTCGAGTCAATATCTCAATATCTTAAAGAGAGAGAGAGAGAGAGAGAGAGAGAGAAAGGGTCGGGCCGATATAACACTGAGACCGGCTCTCTCCGAGAGATATATCTTGAGCAGGATCTTCTTGCTCTCCGTTTAAGAAAGCCCGGGGCTTCACGAAGTGAAGTCCACGAACGAGATGTTCCGAAATGGAATCATCGATCGATAGCCGATCGGAACGACCGGGGCGAACCTTTCAATCATGCGACACCTATCAACCGCGGGACTCCCAGTGTTCCAAATGAGACCTTATGCTCCGGAACGGAGACCACGGACGAAAAAGTGCTCGGCTCCGCGCGATACTATCAGTGATTCATGAGTAACATTCGGATATATATTTGGATCGTTCCGGTAACGCGCGACACGGCTCGCGCGTAATCTACGGCATCTCGCACGGTCGGCTAGATAAACGGCGAACGCGACGGTGAAACGCGAAAATCGAGGCCCGTAATTGCGATAGTCGCGCGACGAATCGACCATGAAGATCACGTACCGCGCGAATGTTTCAATTACGCGCCCGTTTGAGATCGTCATAGATACGATTAGATTCTCAGTCCGGATATTAGTTTACATCGCGCCGAACGACGCGCTGTGTGACGGCGGAAGATGTCGGCCGGGGGACGCTTCTGCGTTTTATAAATTGATTTTGTACGATTTCTCGTTCTTGTAAGATAAATGAATAAAAAAAGTCGAGGCGTATAGATTCCGAGCGACTCCATCACACATTGGGAATATAATTAATAAATGTCTCGTCAAATGAGATTCTCCAGCGTGAGACTCGTGCTGTGGCCGCCGTGTAATTAGGGGTGTGTAAGAGCTGATTTTACGCTGGAAGAAATACTTTATTATTACACTCGTAAAAACTATAATATCACATCGCTTTTTATCCGCAAATTATATATATTATTTTTTCATCATTAACGTGTACGGCGAAGAAAAGATGTATGTTTGAAACGCGCGTATACAGAAGCGCGGAAATGATGATGATAATGATGATAATTTCGGGCCTCTCTCTCTCTCTCTCTCTCGAGGAGTTATACACACTTGCACGGGTGGAGCGCGCGCTCCGGAGCGTGAAAAAGGCCGCGCCGTGTCACGCAACGTGTTCGCCGTTCTCATTGGTTCGACTTTCCAGCGAAGATCGTGAACGCCCCCGCGCACGCACGCAGACGTGCTCTCGTGACTGGTGACAATATTCTCAGCCACCATTTTCATTTTCTATCCCCCTTTTTGTGCGGTTCGCATCGCCATTTTGCCAACCTGTGTGTCCAAGAAGACGCGAGAGAGCCGTCGCGTACAATAAATTATGCACAAATGTCACTTGCGCGATAAATATACAAAGCTAGAGACATTTTAACGGGGAGAGTTCGCGGGTCGTAAACTGTGTTCGGTTTTTCCGATACCTGCTGGGATTTCGAGAGGGGTGCGAAGTTCGAAAATTTTCCTTTCGCGTTTCGCAGTTCAATTCGCGGTTTGTTCGCTTCAAGGGGGAAAGGGCATTATAAATTTCGCGAATAATCGCGTTGCGCAATCTTACCGGATTGCGCGTCGCGCATATATTGCACACGTGTGTGTATCTGCTACTAGCGCGCGATGAGAGAAGGGAGGGTATATGCAAAACGTGAGCAGCAGATATCGGCTTAAGCATAAATTCCTCAAGCGTTGTGACACACGTACGCCGCGGCATAATCTCACTAACGGCGCGCACGTCGACGGGGGCAGACCGAGAGAGACGGGTCGAATCTGCGCGAACCGCGCAATATCGTCTCAGATTTATGACCCGGTGAAGATAGGCCGACGCGATACCTCGTCACACGATGAATCGGCGAACGACGCGCTCATCGGGCCGGCCCGCCTGCGCGCCGATCTCGATTCGCGGAACTCCTAATTGCCGAAATTGGCTCGTGCCCGCGCGTCGCGGTTTATCGGCCGATCGTATCGGAAACGAAGCCGCGACACTGCGTGTCGTTTAACGTTGTTTTAGGAATCCCCGCAAAATTCTCGGCGCGATCTTCTCACCGCGCGCGGATCGAAATAAATGTTATGTTATCACAAAAGAAATTTTTTTCGTGCGAATCTTGCGGATAATAAAATTAAAAAGACGCACTTTTGCAGAGAGAAATGAAGAAAATGATGATTTGTACATAAAATATTTTCCGTAAAGAGATACAATAAATGGGGCATAGTCTTTGTATAATTCACCGCAACGGACGTTGACGAACGCTCGCTTTACAGCTCGCGAGTAGTATAACGAAGCAAAAGCTCCCCGTGCAGCCGCTGTCTTCGGGGTGGCTTATTACGTCAGTTACTCGTTAACGCGCGGCTTACGTGCCCCCGTGTATTGTGCGCGGTGGTCCGGGGTCGATAATATAACAGAGCCGAAGAATGCCCGGAGAGGACACTCGACGCGGAAGTGCGCATTGTCAGGCACGCGCTGGCACTACAGACGCAGCATGGCACTTCATTCTCAACGAGCGACGCATATGCCGCGGAATCAGTTGCGAGACCTATCCGGCCGATATGTAATACGCACTGCGCGCTTATAATTCGCGCGGTTGCAGAACTTCCTTCTTCGAGAGAATATGCGCGATATACGGTTGCCTGGCCGATATTGCGTCTCGTGACGGATCGACGGGGCTGATTAGGCACGAAAATCGCCCGATACGTGCGAGCGCGCTTGCGAAAGCGCGTACGACGTGCGAAGATTCCGAGATTCCCGACGTGCGAATCTCGCGTGCATCGTTTGTGAAGAAATGCAGCACGAAATATCTTACCGCATTTTGAATCAGTCCAACACACAGTAAGTTTGATTATTATTCTCGTACACACAGTATAATTTTTCTACGTTCGGACGTTTTAAAAACTTCTGCCGAGGGAAGTTAAAAATTTTAATGTTTACAAAATGTTTACAAAATGTTTCAGTTTATAGTCCGTTAATTATATATAATATATATCGCGGACTCAAACTGTTGTCCAGCTTGCTGATTCGATTCTATGCGACAATATGCGAGTCCAAATTTAAACTTATTAATCGCTGGGTGGTCGACGGAGTTCCCAGGGAGGAGGGTCTTGAAATCGAGAGTGCTTCGGCAGTGAAACTCGCCCCTCTCATCTCTACGGAGCAATTCCTTCCGTTTTGCCGGACGATCTTTTACGGGTGCGGCCACACCGCGTACGTTGAAACAATAAGGCTCAACCATACCAGCGCGCAACTCATCGGCACTCGAGTCATCCCTGAAGTGCGCTTTGTGGGGGCACGCGCCCCCGTCACACACGACGGTAGCTGCGGTAGGTATAGGGGAAGAGCTGCGATGAGGAGCGCTTGTTACTGTTACACACGGGAGGTCGACAACGAGACCGGCAAGAGGACCGCCAGGAACGGGCGTGCACCACTTCCACCCATCGTGGCATGTGGAAGTATTCAATCACGGGTCGAGTTCAAGTAACAATTCACACGCACGCGTATTCAACCTTCTCGTCTCTGGGTTACACGTCGGTGTTGTTGCATATTATGTAGCAACGCGAGAGAAAGAGAGCACACTCGTGCAATCCGTCTGGACTTCCTCTGAACGTGATGTCGTTATACACAAGCACAAACTCTCCCCACGCGATTTAAGGATTAAATTCTATTCTCTCTTTTTTCTCTTTGGTGGTTTGAGGCTTGAATTTTGTTTCGCTGAAAATTGACGCCGGGCGATCATTGTAATTTTCGTCGGTCTCTTGTCTCTCGCATCGTAACGACGTTCACGTTGACAAAGGAAGCGGCGATTCAACGGGAGGAAGGACGCGCGCGGCGCGAGGGTGTCAAAGTGGGTAGGGTCGAAAACCCAGAGTAATCTCGTTAATTTGCGTGCCGGCGAATTCGCTCGTCGCCAGCACAGAGAGAGAGAGAGAGAGAGAGAGAGAGAGAGAGAGAGAGAGAGAGAGAGAGAGAGAGAGCGGAGGCAAAAGTGGTAGTGGTATCCTTGCCGGAGATCCTTGCCGGGATCCTGCCCGGAGGGTTGGAAAAGCCGAGCGAGGATGCGGCTGTATAGAGGGACGATAACGGAGGACCTCGGTTGTCTGATGGCAAGATGGCGTCCCACGATAGTGACGTCATGGTCGAGGCGGGGGTAGCGATGAGGAGGGTGGCTGGAGAGAGAAACAGACACAAAGAGAGACAAGAGATGAAACGAAGAGAGAGAGAGATGGATAAATTGCGAGGCGAGAAAGAGGGGAAAAGTCAGATGGAAACGCGAAGGGTGGTACAGAACCACGAGAGAGAAAGACAGAGAGAGAGAGAGAGGAAGAGAGAAATAGCGGGACGCGCGCGAAAGTAGCGTCGTCGGAGAGAGAGAGAGAGAAGAGCAGATAGAGAGGGAAAAGAAGAGAGTCTGCGACGAGAGAAGAGAGCGTAGAGCAGTGGACGAAAGAGACGCGGAACTCGGGGTAGAAAGGAGACGGAGAGAATTCGCGAAGGGGGAGGAACGAGTAGAAGCACGAGGAAGACAGAAGCTGACTAGAGCGGGAGAGAGGAAAGAGAGAAAGATCGCACGAGAAAAGCGGAACAGAGGCGAATGAAGGGTGAAAGAGCGGGAGAGAAAGAGAGAGGGGTATAATATTGATCGCATCTCCGTGGCTGCAGACAGCATCTACCCTCTGTTGATGGGGTTGTTACTTTCGAGGATTTAAGTTTGATTCGTCGCCGCGCCTCACCGCGAGGATCATAGGCGTGACTGCTCGCAAACCAATATGGCTTCTGCGAGAGAGATACTTATTGTTAGATACATCTCGCAGAGAGATCAGAGAATCGCGAGACTGACGTTACTGAAGCAAATTTGTCCCTTGCGATCTTTTCTTTTCTCTCTACACGCACTCACCCATTCAGCTGACATGTGCGGATTAACACTGATTTCGGAAAGTCCACGTGGCCCGAGTGTCGCGACGCGACGTGATCTGATACGCGTGCCCGATAATTGGTGGTCGATGTTAAATGTGCTAATATCGTAAGGTGTTCCATTAGCGGACACAGAGCAAAGGAGAGACGGGGTGGGAGAGAAGAGAAAGAGGAAAGAATACTATATACGCGCGTCTGAAATTAAGCACCTTTATCCGATCGGGATAGCCGCGTCGCGGCAGCAGCTGCTTCTTAGGCACACACCCGTTTAATTCGAAAGCCGCGATATCGTATTTTCGATCCCCGGTGTCCATCCGTGTGCCCGCCGTCTTACTTTGCGGTAAAAGTGTCGCCGCTAAAAATGGCGGTTGTGGGAGAAAGAGAGAGAGAGAAAGAGAGAGAGTGGGAGGGAGGGAGAAAGTACGTAATCTGGCATATCATCTCCGCGCGAGTTCTTCCTTTTACGCACTCGCGTGACGTCGCGTTCGCATGTTCGCGCAAGAAGGAAACAGTGTACGGAATAATACATTAGAGTATAATGAGAAACACCGCACACGCGTAATAGCGACGTGCGTAACGAGAATTTCGCACACACGCGTATCGCGCGTACATCGGCCTTATGAAAATCACTTTCAATAAGATTATCAATATTCGTGAGAAAGTCCGCGCTGTAGTCGCCGTAGTTTTCGATGATGTACGGTCGCGTGTTTGATAGCTGGCAGTTGGCGTATGTTGAAGAGAAGAAGAAGAAGAAGTTCGAGCGGAGCCGAGAGATAAGCAACCGAGTGGCAGCGGCGAAACCGGCCTGGCTGGTTACAAGTTTGTCGCTTTTTTTTTTCTTTACCACAGCCGTCTGTCGATTGGTAGTCTCATTAGCGATTCAGCGGATTTAATGCCACCTGAGCGATATGACTAACCGGACGTATGCAAAACCTCCATCCTGCTGCTCGTCCGTTGGCAGGGCAGGCCGTGCCTTCGTATCTCGCCACCTTGACGCGAACTGACATTCCTCCGGCGTGTCATCGTCTGCTACCGAGACACTTGTGTCAATGGAAAGAGACGTCGCGGGCTCGGATAAAGAAAATCGTATCTTCATCGCGCGCGCGCGCGCGCGTGTATGTGTATAATATATGTTGAATACATACATATTCAATCCTCTATTTTCCATCTCCCGATATCGCGAACAGCGATGCGCGATACGATACAAAGAGACGTATAAGAGAGACGTTTTCGATTCAGCAATACAACAATTCGCGAAATCTTCTTCGAAATGTCGAAAATCTGCAAATATATTTTATTTTCACGACGGCAATATTTCCGATATTCCGATTCGCCGCTAGTGGACGTAAACGGTCGATGCGTGTATATGTATTACGTCGCGAACGAGAGCGCTCTGCACGAGATCAGGAACAGGTCACTCTTGCGGTGTTATGTGTATCAGTTTGGCATCGTGAGGTTGGCGGATACGCGGCATAGGTGCGCAATCTTCGCACGCATCGACATGTGTATTTAAATTAGTCGCTCCTATACGGTTGGCAACGAGAGAGCTGCGAGGAGACGCGCTACCAAGAGAATCGGGCTACACGCTTTATACACGCGTATAAGGACACGCGCGCGCGTATATACACGCATGGAGGAGGAGGAGGAGGGCGGGGGAATATCGCGACACGTACAACGCGCACGGTCGGGGAACGTGGAGAGAAGGAGGCGTACACACAGGAGGAGCGGACGTGTAAGCTGCCCCGGCCAGCTTGTATTCAAATTAACTCCCCGAGAAGCTGTTAATTAGCGGTCCTATTGCTACAGGGCCTTTCATTAGCGGCTCTCGCGCTTCGTTATCCGCGTGACTCTTAAATATCTCGCGCTCACGTGGCGAGTACGAGGCGCGCTCTTTTGGAAATTTAAAAGCTCGCCGTGTCACCTGCGAAATTTCGGCCGTCGTTTTTTGCATGCTAAGTGGAATCTAAGGCTGTGATTAGCGCCGTGTTCGCGAAGAAAAATTACTTGTAATTAAAATTTTTCAAATACGTATACATTTAAATTGACTTTTTAGTTACCTGTGCATGAACAAATAAAAGCAGTAGAAACAAAAATATTCCAATATGCATGAACAGAAAGCACTAAAAACTCACTATCGACTACTAGAAGACATGGACTTTTCATTAGTACTCGAGATGTATAAGGATGTGATGCAGAACGGGTTTGTATATAACCGGGGACTAATTTGCATTGCGAAAAAAGGGTTTTCCGTAAGCGTGCAACGCGCAGGCCACGCGTCTCCGCCGCGATGGCATTCGTTAAATCCGCATTGAATCGATCCCTGAAATCCATATCCTTCGCGCGACGCGTCGATAACGCCCGGCGAAGCGAACGAGAGCCGGGAGTTCTGAGAGCCGTGCATTCACAAAAGCCGCGGCTGTCAGTCACACGTCAGCCGGCAACAATATCCATTGTGCCAAAAGTGAATCGTAATACCTTGCCGGTTATGGACGTATCTGATGCGATAACGTGATATCGAGATGACACCGAGAGTGCACCGACTACCAGCCACGCTGGGAGCACTGGCACTGCCAGAAACTCGATAGGGAGAGAGTGAGAGAAAGAGAGAGAGAGAGAGAGAGAGAGAGAGAGCGATAATCGCGGGACTTCTGAATGTTATCTGTCTCCTCGAGGAGCGAAGTTCAAACGCGTAAAAGACCGGAGAAACTTGTTGCTCGTGTCAGCTGGCTCTCGTAATAGGCATGCGATATCGATAACGATTCCAAAAAAGAAGAGAGGACGAGCTGTCCGTCGTGATTTTGCTTCCCAATCGTTTGAGCGATTAAAGACTCATGGCTCGCGGTTTGATTGAGAAACCGCTCACACACGATCGACGGATAATTTCACAAATAGATGTTTTTCTCTATACTACACACAAGAACTCGTTGGATTATCGGTTATTCGGGACATTGTCTCCGCGTGTATCGGGAGTCATCGATCGCGCTCGCAATTTCACCCATGTCGTTCACGTCGATCCATTTCCGCGAGAAAGCTGAAACACCCGACATTCCTTCTGCGAGACGCGCGGCCGGGCGTTGTCTATCGGTTTTCATTGTACAAGTACGTCAAATTTGACATATTTTCACTCTGAGTGCAATCCGCGCATTTCCGCGCGAAAAGCATCCGTCGGACACACACAGATGGTCGAATAATAATTTTCCAAATTATATTGCAACGCGCGCGCGACAATGAAGGCTTTGTCGCTTCGAGGTTCGATCAACTTGTAATTATTGAAAGTTCCGTCACGTTCGTAGTCGCGGCGTTGAAACTGCTATTAGGCACGAAGCACGTTTGCTGCTGCAAACTTCGTTCGCGTGCATCTCTCGCTCGACATTTTCCGCCGGTAGCGCACGAGGGATGCGCGATAAATTTTAAACTACGTCGACGCGCCCGGTTCTATATAAGAGATTACCGATAACTCGAAAAGCGGCGAAGCGCGAACGTCCTATTTATAACGACAATAGAGTAAACTCTTACTTTTGATGAAGTGGCAGATAGACGGCACTCTGTTCTAGCGTGGGTTTTGAAGAATGTATCGATAACGCGTCAAAATTCACATCAAAATTTTTAACACACATGTGTTTACAATTATATCTTTTTAGAATAATATAAAAAATAATAATTTACGCGGTTTATGAATTTTTATGTGATTATTTCAATTTCAATGGGAAAGGTTTTTTTCGAACGAAAATTAAACGTGAATGCTCGTGTAAATTTTGCGAGGCAACGTTTTTGTGACACGAACGAAAGCATCGATTTGTTTCGGCGGAGAAACGAGTTTGTGCCCAAGCCACTAAACTTGCGGCATCGAGTTACGAGCGCGGCCGCTTGCATGCAATAAAAAAATAGCATTTCGCTACGTGGTCGACTCACTGTCGCTAAACGACAGGCCCGACCTGTCATTACCAGCGGTTCTGTCACGTTCGGCCGGTGCACCGACCGAAACTGCCATTAGACACGAAGCTCGTCGACGCTCGTCCAAGAAACGGCCAGTCGTAGTGTGTTGCGCGAACGCACGCATGCACGTCCCTAAAAACTGATTCCTCCCCGCGATTTGAATTTTTTGCCGGAGCGCGCACGGGCCCCGGTACGTTTTATTTATTTTTTTTTCGCGGCAATTAATTAGCGGATAGTATCGCGTAGCTGGCGCACGTACGAACGGCGAGCGGCCGATAAAAGTAATGCTCCGGAAAAATGTTTCTCCTACGACGCACGAGAGAGAGAGAGAGAGAGAGAGAGAGAGAGAGAGAGAGAGAGAGAGAGAGAAGATACGTGGGGGGCGGCGCGAGCGAGTAGGAAAGACGGGGGCGATCGCGACTCTCTCGGTGAAGAGGGAGGGAAAGGGAAAAAAATAGAGAAAAAGCACGGAATGGAGAACGAAGTCGGTGTCCGAGTCGAAAGAGGCGAGGCCAGAGCTCGGAACCAGAGCGAGTACGCCAACGGCATAATATCTACGCTCTCTCGGAGAAACGAGCGGCGTGCGCGTTTTGCATGCAACCGCGTATACCCGCGTCGTGCTGCGAGGAGGAAACGCGAGCGCGGTGCTGGTGTATAACGTTAGCGGAAAAGGGAGACGTGTATACGCTATAAAATATAAAGTATAACGTATATAAGACCATAAAGCCTGATAAGGGAGCACCCTAGATATACGACCGCGCCGCAGCTACCGCTCGCGGCGGCGCGGCGTAATACGCGAGAAGAAGGCGGCGAAATTAGAATTTTTACGGTGCGACCTCGTCGCGCACGAAATTTTCCCTTTTTGCGAAATTTCGAAGATCCCTGTTCTCCGGAGATTTTTTGTTTTTGTACATTTGGAAGGCGAGCTTTTCATCCGAGATTTTCTCTCAAATCCGAGCGTTACACAAGCTTCAGATGACAGATATCGCAAGATTAACGACGGACAAGCGAGCGAGCACCGTCATTCGCTGGATGGCGGAAGATTCTACTCCTCGCGGTTTTATTGTTCCTCTTTCCTGACTCGGAAAGCGCGGACGGTTGTCATAAAAATTCTAATTTCGCGAACACTTTCCGCAGCGCGCTGCATCGCGCACATACAGAACGTTTTATCTGCCTCTATACATCGCGCTTTTACATTTTACATCCTCCTTCCGCGAACCGAAATGATCGTCGCGCGTTACGAGAGTCGTTCTTCGTTAACCCTCGTTACCGCGATACACTCGGCGCGCGAGGTATTGCGAAAATAATGGATGGAATATCTTGGTATTCTCTCTCCACGAGAGACGCCACGCGGATACACCGCGACCGCCGAGAGATCTGTGAGAACTCGCCGCCGTGAAATCCGCGTTTTCGCGTGATTCTTCCTTTTCTCTCTCTCTCTTTTTCTTTCTTTCTTTCTCTCTCTCCCTGAGAGATCGCGGCCGGAATACGACCATATATCTAACCGGGCGCCTGCACGGAAAAAATATACGCGACGGGCTCGTTAATTTCCAGACAAAGGTCTGGTGTGTGCGGCGAGCAGTTCGTTCGGTTCAGCCTCGTTTCGTGCATATACATTACGGACGCACACACGGCACGAACTCTATTTACCGCACTCTGATTGCTACAAATATTTATTTACTTCGCGGCGGCGCGCGATAACGTCTCGCCTCTAATTATCGCGCGATCCTTATTCTCGGGGCGCGCTTTTAATCCGGTAACGTGCCTTTTACGTGCCCACATAAAATGATGCACGTGATGCATACATATTACCCTCCTTTTTTCTTCCCGTATACAAACTCCGATGATGTTTACCGGTAAAAAGGTGGCGTTACGCCGCCTTTAACAGGCGCGTTGGTTCATCGAATCCTCCATCCGCGACTCGTCCGCCACGGCGGGTGCGCGAGAGGCGTGACCGTAAAAATTCTAATTTCGCGTGCGCCACCGATAAGACAGCGAGCTCGTATATCTGGACGACTGGCTGCCTCGTCGGATTTTACGAGGCAGGATCTAGGGGGTTACACAGTTTTAAGCGAAGGATTTCCATAATTTATCAATCCCGGCGTTGTAACGACGTACTTTCCGTTCCCGCTTTTTCTATTTTCCTTCTCCAATTTACTCCGCGCCGTATCGTATTGACAAGGATCCGCGCGAGTAAAAATTTACTTGCCTGTATCACTCGGATGAATATAAACGAACGTTTATATCGGGGAAAAGCAACTTGACACGCAACACATATTCCGTATTGTTGGAGCAGATTTTAAGGAACGTGCAAAGAAAAAACGAAGATGAAGCTGCAGAGAACTGTTATATACTGCGTTTTATGTGTTTAGGGTGACGTTGAAGCGACGCAATAAACCAAATTGGACTATCACGGTGCAACTTAAACCCAAAAAAACTCCAATCTTATTTTAAGAAAAATATAAAAATAGAAAGGAAGACGGAGAATATATATTTCCATTCTATTCTATGTAGAATTACGCTCTACATAAAAAAATATGTATACAAGCAGATCTTCGATACAGATTTCCGTATTGACCATTTCTCAAAAAGTATAATAATGCTATCTCAGAGCTGACGATCGGCAACGCCTGCCGGCAAGACACGTCAGAAACGTAAAAAAATCGCGTTGAAGCGAGAAGAAGCTGAGGGAAGAAAAATCGCGAAGCAGCCGAGTCTTCTTCGCGGAGAGCTTCGCCGTACAACCGAACAGGGGACGGTTAAGGGGAGAGGCAGTAAAGCGAAACGATCGGCATATAAAGGCTGCGGGGATGAGGGACGGGAACTTTCTCTCGTCATCCGGGACGAGAAGGGATCGCGAGATGGGAGTGACGTTGGAACCGCTTTCCTCCCTGCTGTCGTTGGAGGGATGAACAGATCTTATCCGTTAACTGCAAGAGCTACACAGTGTGGTACCCGGTTTCTTCCCGCGACCGCCGCGACCGCTCTGCGTACGTTCACCGGAAAATCTGTGATGTTGATACTGGACTCTAGTATTGTCACTACGTGACATCTCTGTCTCTGTAGATTGAATCACCAATTGTTCCGTGCGTCAGATTGTTGCGCGGTTAACTGCGATTCGCTTCTTGTCGCTTCTTGTTACTAGATCTTTTGTTTAACGATGGGCGGCACTCCGGATTTCTCTTGTGTCTAATAGCAGACGGCGTCTTCATGCTGTTCATTTTGTCGCCGAAAAATTTTTTAAAAGAAGAAGATATCCTTTAAATTGTTTCCTTGATTTTTATCGATGAGGACTTAAATGGATAACGTATGGAGTTCCCTTTGAAACGAGAAACAAGTTTAGTCACACACGATGACAATGAGATGCGATATTAGATGAGTATCGGTAAACGTTTGCGGTTAAATGCAAAACTGACACTACGTCGGTATATCGTTGTAATGCTGGTTCACTTTGTTGCGACCGTGCCACGCGCATCCTTCTGTCGCGGGCACGTATCGTTAAGATAAGCCAGCCAAAGGGAGAGATAACGATGATAGGTATGTGACACGCGTCCCGTCTCGTATCCCAACGACACGTTTCGCGTTTCGTGTCGCATGTCCGTAACGAAATGACTTAACAACGTCGCATGAAGGAGAGGACAGCTACCATGCTTCGTCTAATTACGATAATAAACGCGTGGCGGAATAACGCTTAGTTAATTTTTTTTCCTATGACGTTCTGCCAGACAGAACGTCTTCAGTGTTCGAACTTCCTGTCCTCCTCCGTATATATATACGTGTCTCTTTCAAAATAATAAATAAATATATAAAATCAGTGTTTTTCAGTGCTTTTTATGTATGTAAAAAACCATTGAAATTGGTTTTACGCGATTTAATGACAAACGCAACGAAGTGCGCATTGATGAGCAAGACGTTCATTTTATTTTTTTCTCTGATGCGCAAATCCCTCGCATACTCGAAACCAATTTCCCCGACCGCGCCTCGCGGCAAGATGACATCTCTCGCTTACCGAATAATAAATGAAAGAGAACGTTTCAATTAGGTGGTTCTCTTCTCACAGCGTGATGTCCCTTTCTCCCGTGGCCAGGGACCACCCCTAACGCGCGCTCCGGAGCTTCGACTCATCGAAGCTTGGGGTCCCCGGAGGTGTGCTCACACACGCCAAAGCGCGCGCGTATATACTTTGCGTTATAAAGAGGCGTCCTCATGACGAATGAGGACATTATGCGCGCGCGGCGTTAGGTGTCTACTGTTGCTTAGAAGAAACTTAGACCCCTACGGCTCATTCACCGTGCGGTGTCTTTCTCCGCACGGTATCTTCTTCCTTTCCCCCTCCCCCCCCCGCCTTCCGATAAAAATAAAGATTTCTTTCCTGCGTACAGACGCGCACGTGTGTTTCGTCTGCAAAGTTAACACTTTTCAATCACACACCGAGACCGAAAGCGCGACTGCTTGAATTTATAAAACTGTTTAACCGACGAAAAAAGATAAGTTCGATTACTTTGGCTCGCGAGTTTATCGAGTTGCGATCAAACTCGTTAGAATGTTACGCCGCTAACTCGCAAGTCGATCGATCATGACGGGGAGCGCGAGAAGAGACGAAAAGCAAGTGAAACGAGAGATCCCGCGGGAGGAGAGGCCTCGCAGAAGATATGCAACGTGTCCGTCCGCAGGTCCCAAAACAGGTAGCTCGCTCTTCGTAGTCTTCTCTCTCTCTCTCTCTCTCTTTTTCTCGCGGGCGATCTCTTCTTCGGACGCCCGGTTTCGCGCGACTATTTTTCACTCGTCCAGTTTTTAATGGGCGGGATTAATATCGCCGGGTAACAGGACACTCTCTCCTTTTTCCAAAGGAAGCGTCCGTGTGGATGAGCCGGACACACACGGGAGAGCGCAAAAAAATAAAAGGATTACAGATGCGGCGCGTCCGTTCGCGGCGGCAATAAGTCCGATTGTGTTCGGGCGAGCGGACAAATTATCCGGTATTATACCGGCGTCTCAGTCTATCAATTACGAGGAGGAGGTCTGGATGTGAGGCCGTGCCTTCGCTCACGCGCATGCACAAACACGCATCCGTTGTTGAACGTGTGTTTAAATGCGTATATATATACGCGAGAGCGAGCTTCTGGAAGAACGGGGGCCCCCGGCAGCCACCAACACGCCCGCGGTCTATTTCATTGATCATCCAGTCAGTCGCTTCCAAGTACCGCGTGACCAGATCTCTGCCTCTTCTCGGAAGCAGATCCTCTCGCGCGCGGATCTCTCGTTTTTCTGAATAGACGCACAGAAACGAGTTTTAATCCGCGTAACGAGAGTACACGCAACAGAGATTTATTCAGGAATTTGCCGTTTGTAAATTTTCTATTCATTGCTGCCGCTTTGTTTTTTTTGTTTTTTTTTGTAACGTTTCACGTCGAAATTCAGAGTGAAATGCGCGATTGGCGATGGCAAAAAAATGTAAACGATTATTCGAAGTGCGTGACGCGCACAGTCGATATCGCATGTTTAAATTGTAAATTATATCGGTAATTGCATTATACCACGATGCGTGTGTGTTAACACGCGCGTTTGCTAGAATTTCGACTATCGTGCACTTTCCCGCCTCTCAATAATGAATTATTAGGCAGGCGCTCTCGATATTCATTGCGCAGGCATTCGAGCTGAATTTCACCCAGACTTTTCCGCTGTTTTTTTTTTTACCGTAGAAACATTTTCCCCATCAAGCTCAGGGTCGGATGGATCAGAATAGATTGAATTAGGACAGAGGTATACCTATTCATTCCGACTTACCACACACACACACACACACACACACACACAACACACACACAGAGACGTGCGGATTCTGCATAATTTTCCGGCGATTTTCAAAGTGTCCGATCGTAATAAACATCGTACCTTGCGGCCGCACTGTTGACATGCGGTCTGACTTATGTCTCTCTCTCTCTCTTTCTTTTCTTTTGACTATGTCGGCTCTCTTCTCTTCTTTTGGAGCAGGTCCACATCTGACCTGACGCTCGATCGCGACTGAAACTCACACAAACGATCGGATAGCCCATCTAGTTTTCCGAGAAGCGCAGGAAAATATTTTGTGCGGCAGTCTCTCTGGAATACCAATGCAAAACTTGAGCTCATTATATGCTAATTTGTAATTTTCATTTACGAAATATACATACAGAAAAAAATGTAAAATATTAGGTCTACCGGAAAGTTCTGTCTGTTTTTGGAATAAAACAAAATACAAATTTTTCTTAATTTTTCAAAAATAGGATATACAAATTGCTCTCACGCTGGCAAGAAATCATTAATATAATAATGGCAATTATATTATTTAATAAAGTTTATTGACGGTAAGAAAAATTTGTATTTTGTTTTATTCCAAAAACGGACAGAACTTTTTCCGGTAGACCTAATATTTACTTCTTTATTAAAAGAAGACGTTATTTTTATAACACTTTAGAATCACTTTCTTCAGCGTATGATTTCGCTAGTCAACGATCTATTTTATTCAGACTGACTACCTCGATCTCTCGGATCGAGAAACGAATCAGAAATTCACTTCCGAATGATATCGCGCAGTCTCTTCATTCAAAGATTCCTCTCAAGATGCGCAACAAACTATTTATCTTTCTCTCAATAATTTAATGCACTCTCCGGTTATAATGGACTCGGGAGTATAATGCGCCGCGCCACCTTTTTCCCATGGTTCCTTATAACACGGACCTCCTTAAGAATAAGACGTTGACACATGAAGGGGCCCCGCGCGCGCACTATATATATATCGTGATATAATATATGACGGGTGTATAACTTTATACAATATAAAGAATCTGTTATGGATTATGGCGCTTCGCGATCTATACGGGATCGCTTACATTTCTATCGGATCTTTATGAAACTATCCATTTATCCACACGGACTTTTCGGGCCGAACAAACTCTTTTAAAAAGTAATAAGGAACTCGTGAACGGAGGAAAAAAAAAAAAAAAATATATATATATATATATATCTTATTAGCAAAACTTATCTTCTCTTAATATTTAAAAAAGTATTATAAGAGTGTTTCTCTCTTATGAAAGATTCGTTATTCTGATTCAGCGTCCTCGTACAAAAGGATAGTGCGCGACGTACACAGGACTCGAAACCGAAGGGGACGTGTCGTGTAAACTGGGTAATTTATAATTTTTCTTCCCCTTCCGCGTTTATACTTACCATCGTTCTCGCAGTCATCGAGAGGGCAAGGAGAGATCGTAGTGAAAGTAGTGCAGCGCTGCGATAAGGAACGCAATCCGATGCGCGTGTCAGATAAGTGGCTGATGCCTTTAGTATAGGGAACGGTGTTTCAGCCATAGGTTAAAACACACTCTCTCTCTCTCTCTCTCTATCGAGGGGTCGCGGTAACACCCTCACTTAGGCCGTTCGACTAAGCAAAACCCTCGACGCAGATCGAATTATGCCGAGGGAGATGAAAAGTCATTCGTTAGCCAAATGGCGAGATTAAGCCGACTCCGAGTCATTAGTTGGTCAGTTTTGGTCGTACGCGTACATCGTAGTCATGTCAATGTTCAAGATCATGTCGAGATCAAGATATTTATTGAATAATCGTTAAATTCCAATTTGTAACATTCGAACAACAAGATTTTGATTCTCATATACATAATGCAAATCTCAAAATTTTCATCATTAATCATCTTCATCTTAATGACTTTTTCTTTGTATATTCTAAAAAATCTTCCACAAGTTGTGAATTCAATCAAAACACACTCATGAGAGCTTTTCATTGCACAAAATACAAAGATATCGAGCAAGAATGTGAAAAAGAACGACATTGTGGACACAACAAGAGGACGAAGAGAATGAGGGTCGTATGATGCGCGTTCCCATGGATCTGTTTGGGCCCACCCATGGTTTTTTCACGATGCATCGGGGCCGTATTCAGACGGGGGACATACCCGGGCCAGAAAGAAACGGATAGAGTCTTTCGTTCCTTCTGACAGCGGGGGCCTCGCGCGCAACCTGGCAGATATAAACGTATAATTCTTTCGCGCTTCGCACTCTTTGTTCCCCCCCAAACTATGGATTGCGCCATTGTCGCGCGTCGTGCACCCCCGCTCACCGTTCGCCACCTCGCTCCTCGGGGTTTGTTGGAAAGAGAAGTAGTGCTTTATTTCCGAGACGACGCCGTGAATGCGTCCGCAACATCGGAGAGAGCTTTACTCGTTAACTCGCGCCTTTGTGAAAACGCTGCACTTGACTTTCCGGGTCCGCACAATACGAATAGCGATAGTAAGAGCTGAGTTCGTCACGGGAGTTTTTTTTAAGTGCAAAGCATTCCGAATAAGAGAAAAAAAATTTATAAAAAAAAGAAAGTGCGTTGAACCTTCTTTGATCAATTTTTTCCGATCCCAACAGTTACAGCAGAAATGGAAGGCACACGTGACGAAGTATAAGGTACATTTGCAATGTAAAAGATAAAATGCATGAATTTAAATCTTCTTTACGTATGTCGCTCCGTTGATTTCGCGATGATGATACGAACCGACTATTATTAATCACCGAGTCAAGTCTCTTCATTATAATGGAAACCCGGGTCATCACTCAATTATAACGAGGTTCTTACGGCAGCGGCGACATCTTGTAATCTGCAGTTCTCTGATGAGCGCCATCAGACATTAAGCGCAATACCGGTGGGAGGGTACGTTGAAGTCACTTGATCTTCTTCGTGGCAAGTCGCACAGACGATAGGCCACGCTCCTTAAAGCGATGAGAAGCCATTATGCGACAGACATCTAATAATCAACGAATTAATTACGGTTAATTATTTTGCGCGAGATGTTAATCATCGCGCTCTGCCTCGGTCGACTTCCTCGATTCTCATCGCAATTAATTCCGAAATTGCGCAGATGGCGCGATAGAGTTTTTGCGCAAAAGTAGGTACAACACGCGTTTATCCTTAATTGCCTGCGAAACGGTAATTATCCTCACGAAAAATCCTGGCAACCTCGCGATTGACCGGCGGAAAAATCATCGCAATGACAACATGGTAATAGTCCGACGCATTTGTCACGCGTCGGTTTTATTAACTCGATCGTCATGGCGATCGCGAGAAACGACCGGGTTTTCTTTCTTGCGCACGAGCATGCGAAATGCAGTCGACGCCACCTGCCCCGCGCGAACAATCTAGATCGCCGGTAGCTGCATCGTAAAGCCACGTTTTTATGGTGAGAAGATACAACGCGATTGATACGAGGCGACGTTTTACGCGCCGGTTCACACGCCTCCTCGATTCGAGGTTGCACATCCCCTTGCACCATTATATCACATGTCTCCCATTCGTCGTCGTCGCCGATGTCGCGTCTTTCGAGCATATACGATCCGACATAGAGCGACGGATAATTGAAATAGCCCGTGATACGATGCTCGGCAATCAGAAGGTCGCATGTTTGCAGCCACGCGACGACAATCGCCAACGACGCCCTTTCTGCATCCGATCGAGCGCGATAGAGAGAAAGAGAGAGAGAGAGAGAGAGCAACGCGGACATTGGGATAACGAGAAATCGGACGCGCCCCGCGTATTCGTAATGTCCTACCTTGGATAATTTTATTGACGACGAGCAATAGGAAGATGAGTTCGAGCGCGCCATCAAACAGCCATTATATTGGCCGTGGCGAATCGGTGTACAAAACAAGTGTGACCCGATGGTGTCACGCTGACTTCGTACACCGCCCTGCTGCGGAACTTTTCATTTTCCCCTGCGTTCACCGACTGTCGTCGACGAAGATCTCGTTTCGGACCCTAGAGACACGCGCTCAACCGCAACTCGTGGTCCGGCGAGGTCCTCCGTAGGTCTTCCTGCGAACCCGCGCGTGGTGCACACGCGATGGCGATGAGTTGAAGATGATATCAAGCGTAGTTTTTTTTATGATTTTACAGAAAATCACGGGGGTTGCTGTGTTACGAATTATTCTAGCATATAAATATATAAACGCGCACATTATCAATTATTTATTTGTCAACCATGTATCGTTAATTCGATTACGACATTGCGCGTGTCATTTGGCTGCCATCAGCGAGACTAATAAAACTGTCAGAAGTACGTGGTAAACGCTTGCCGACGGCGTTCAAGAATTCAGTCTGTAACAAAAGGGATCCGTACGAAATGTATTCGCCGTCGCATCCGTCGAATGACTTACCAAACTGACTCATATCGATCGCGCAGCGAGTGAAACTCGGAGCGGCCACTTAGTCACGAGATTAGCTCGTCCCGAAATTCCCCGTGTCACCGTGCCCCTTCCTCCCTCCCTCCCTCACATTCTCCACCCTCGGGCCCCGCTTGATCGGGGCGACGCACGGTTCTAAAAGAGAAAATGACAGAAACACAGACGAATAAGCGAAAAGAGAGGAGAGAGCGGATCAAGCAAGAGGGAGAGAGGAAAGGAGAGGAGAAGTCGGCCGCTCTCGAAGGCAGGCCGCGGGAGCACAATGTTCGTCAAGCGGACAATGGGGTCGGGTCCCTCCTCGGCTGGTGGACCGGAGATCCCGGCGGGCCGGGTATATATCGATACTAATCGATATGCGTGCACATCGACGCGCGGGCGCGCGCATTCGATCGATCGCTCGCTCGCTCGCTCGTGTGCACGTGTGTGTATGTATTCGACGCGGGACTCGATTAGTCTCCGCATTGTGGCCGCCGTCAATGTCTATGGGCGAGCGGTGGGCTTGAATGCGCGTAAGCTTGGGCCATCTCGTGTGCATGTAAAATATACGCGCGCGTACACACAAGCACACACGCGCGGTTGAGATCGGAGGAAACCTACGCAGAGAAGAACGAACGTGTGTCATTGTTAGCCATCTGAGGCCCTAAGTGATTCCTGACACGTTGTCCGTGAAAATGCTTCCAGAAGAGAATGGAAGAGAAAGAGGAGAGAGAGAGAGAGAGAGAGAGAGAGAGAGAGAGAGACGATGCGGCCGGGCCCTAGGCGGACGCTGCTTTCGAGCCGCGCGAGATCGATCGCTATTAACGGCTCCGGCTTTTTGTTTCGAGTTCCAAGCTACGAGAGAGCGAGGAAGAGAGGAATCCCGGCCGAAGCGATAAACGCGAAAGATCGCGGTGTGGTCTTCTCTCGCTGCGCGACTCTCGTCTCCTTGTCGTTGAATTCGTTGTCCCTTTTCGAAGCAACGCGTCACGTTGACGATTACGTCTTTGACGGCGGTTGGTCCGAGCATACGCGTTCACTAAATAAACGCTAATTAGGAATACGAATGAATTATTTAATTAGAAAAAAGCGGTCTCTTCTTTAAGTTCTAAGATTTTACCGCTCAGTTTTGTTTCTTTTTATTGGCGTCCAAAAAAATCGACACGTGTACGGTGTTTACCGCAATTCTGGCTGATGTTGGTCTACGCCTGTCATCTTCAGCGGACGCGGTATCGAGAAAAGGAAAAAACGAGAAAAAAAGAGCCCCGCACACATATGTAGAAGCGCGTCTGCCGGGAATTCGAAATCCTCAAAGAAGAATGATGCGTCAAAATATGTCGAAAAAATGTCAAAACGTACGTCGGAGATGGAAGAAGGCAGACGCGGATCGAATCTCGAGACGATCCCTTTTGAAAATACTAGGACTAGCTTTTTTTTTGTTCGGGATTGAGGTTTTTCTGGGAAAACAGCGCGTAAGTTAAGCATTCATCGAGAGTTTCTATTTTTTGTTTTTTAAATTTATTTTCGCATTTGCTCGCGCCCGCGTTGAATGCAAGGAAAAAGTCACATTTCCGCGTTAATCGTATCGACAGGTTTGGTCGATGAAAAATGCTGTTCGTTGAGCTCTCGCTCACAAACGAACGAGCTACAAGGTACAAATAGGAATTGTAAGTTTTTTATATTTGAAAAGGAGAATCTTCGTGTTGTTTCTTCGTTTATCATGTATCGCGACGATAACTTGAACTGTGAATCGATACTTTGTACGATAGCACGATTTAAACCGCAGTTGTCATCGGTTTAATCGGGACTGCGACATCTGCCGGGGGTTGCCGGTAATAGAATTCCGTAACTTATCCAGCGCGACTTACAATACGATCGCTCTCGGCGGCATCGTACATACATCAGATATAAAAATCCGCAGATTTGCTCGACGGCATCAATTTCTCTTTGACACGTACTTCGGGATATTGGAAAAATGTGTCTTCCCTCCGCGCGATCGGAGGGATCTACGGGATCGAGAGGGTCGATCCGCGTGGGACGTGCGATGACTCGCGTACGCGAAGAATTCCATTCGAAGAGGGATGGAAGGAGCAGAGCAATCGAAAAGTCTGCAGGAACGAAAAATAAAAGTTCGTCCAATCGTCACCGCTCTGCGCTGCACCACGTCGTCGCCACGACGACGACGACGACGACGACGACGACGACGACGTCCGCTCCCGTCCCCTTTTCGCTACACTTTTATCCCAGCCGACGGCGGCAGATCCTTTCGCCGACGTAGACGAAGTTGAAGACGAGAAGAACCCGAAAATGAAACTGTCACTCCGCTCTTGCGGCTATCTTCTTCCTGAACTTCTCCACCTACCAAACCGCGAGAGAAAGCTTCGCTGATCTCTCCTCTCACTGGCTTCTCGCACGGATTTACTTTCCTATTTCCGCCGAGCCGTTTGTTGCGACGAGACTTCGCTTTAGATACATACCTATATATATATATATATAAAGCGCGCTAAATCGCCAACGGCTTCAGCTTCCAGAATTATTTCGCTAACAGCGAATGTATCGCGATAAAACTTTCGCGATCGATCTCGCGAACATTATAAGGCGGTGCGACTCCGATGGGAGACCGAGTCCTATCTTACAAAGTGCGCAAACACACAGGACCAATTTAACTGTAAAGTCCGCACTTTGCGAACAGCAAGCGCAAGAAAATTTCTGATACGAACACCCTGTAGATAGCGAAATAGCCGTTCCACATTATATAGGGTGGTTCCGTATGCAAATAAGGCTTCTCTTTCTGTCCGTTCCTCGTGCTCCACCCCCGTCCTCGGGCGTCCATTGTATGTGCCGCGGCCCCGTGGAACGCGCGCACACAGGCGCGTGAATCGCGCGCGCACGAAACGTCGTGCATCGAAGCGCACACGTGAACACGTAGCGGTCGCTACAAGTATATTAATAATAATATACGCGGTGGCTCGGGGATCCGATATAATTATAGTCCGGACGCGGGCAGATAGCATCGACGAAGATTACGCCGGCTACTCTCCGTGCGGGACAAACCGTTGTAGAGCACCTTTATACTTATCGAGCCGCGAGCATTAGAGTGCATTCACTTCACGACGCCGGTCCAAGTAAACGGGAATGCGCGTCGTGAACGACGCTGGATAACCTATCGAGGCCTCCTGTTATCCTCGCTGACAATTTCAATGTGGTTGAAGAGCGACGATCGGCGAAGTTGTGAATTTTTAACAAAAAATCAGTACGAAGAAGATGGATTTCCTAAAAAGCATATTTTATATTTTATATAATAATGGTATTATATTTCATATAATAAATTAACTACATTAATTAATTGTAATAAGTTAGCAGTTATAGCTTTTAGTGTCGTATTGTATCGGTCATATCGTAACGAAAATCTCGCGCGTTTTAACCAAACTCTGTCGAAGATTGCGATTAACGTTCGCATTAAGATCAATTTAGCGCAAACGATGCCATCCTTCTTCGCGTTCATCATCAAAGGTCCCCTTTTTATAGCGCGAAATCTCGGTAAGATCTGCAACGTGGAAGAAAGTTTATCGCCGAGCTACTTTCTGTCCCGATACAATATTTACGAGGCGATGCATCATGACCAACAATGGCTCATAACACCCTCGTCGAAGAAAAACCACCCCCGTCGGCGGCGCGTGCGTGTGCGCGCTCCCCCGTTGCTGGAAGGAGGGTGAAAGAGAGCGTTTCTCGCTCGGGGGTGTACACGTGTGTACACGCGTGTGCATACGTGTGTGCGCGCGTATTACCCCGAGGGCTATATCGTATCGGAGGCCAGCAGATAACTCTTATCTCGGCGGAGCAGTATTCTTACCGACTTTTGGCGGCGGGTCGAGGGTTGGAACGTCGGAATTCGCAGGGCCGTACTTAGACGTGCGAGACTAAACATCGCGACAGATCAACATTTTATTTTCCGAGAGTTTGTTTAACACGTATACGTGCGCAACAGAAATCGAAGTTTCATCAACAAATATGTGTAAAATATCTCCGAGAAAGAAAAAAGAGAACTGACGCGCATATATTCCACTCGAAGATAATCTAACAATTCGCCAACAATGAGGTTTTGTAAAAGAATCGGTATATTATTGAATAATGCATGTGAAATATCTGAGTATGAAAAGATTCCTCTTCGCAGAGGAATTTTAACGAAAATATATTCTATTTGAAGAATAATCTAACGAGAGAAAAAGAGAGAGAGAGAGAGAGAGAGAGAGAGAAAAAAAGAGATTTCACAAAGATGAGATTTTACGATACGCTACTGACTGGTGACAATCAGACAGTTCAGAATTGAGCGACGTGCGTATAAATAACCGGTGACGTTCGGTATGACTAAAAGTAGAGAGGGGGTTGCGACAGAGGGAAGGGATGATATTCGCGCGCGACGAACTGCCGAGGGGTTGCACGCGTGCCTCTATCACCACGTGACCCCTCTTCTCTCTTTCTCTCCCGGGGGGTGAGACTAAATTGACTAAACATATACCTTCCGCTTCGTTTAACCGCTGAATATGTTTTAGATTTCGCGACCTTATAGGCGCGCACCGCTACTCAATAAGTCTACCAATTAGACACGCCGCTCCGACTCGGATTACCGAGCCATTTTCTCGCGACGCGTTAATCGAAAATTTATTATTTTATTCTATGCATCTGAAAATATTTTACGAAGTAACACGACATGTTGAGAAATATCTAATAGTTGTGATTTTATTGTCGGCGAGATAGTCGAAAAAAAAGAGGCCGAGAAATTTCGAGAGATCGTCAAAAGAGAGTGGACGCCCAGCACTTTATTCGATAAACGCCCATTCACAGAATCTGAATGCATTAACTGCGCGACCTTCTTGCCCCACCTTCGTATAACCGCGATAGCCGCACGGAGGAAGATGATGATGATGACGCGGCAGTTACTCGATCGCTCCCTGTTATTATGATAGAACGCAGCATTGTTTCGACGGGATCCCTCGTGATCGACCAGTTACCGTTACGTCATATTAGTCCATTCTCGTGGATCTGTTGAAGCTACTGTAGAAGCCGCTTCCACAAAAACCAGGTGGAGGCAATTAAGTTCTGGATGAGAAGTGGCGTTTTTGTTTTTTAGAAGAGAGAGAGAAAGAGATGCAGAGCTGTTGTAACAGATTGTTATACACTTTCTGCGTATGTAAAATCATCTATATAGATCGATTTATGTATGCGTGTAAAAACCGATTTATCTTTGAAATTTTGCAAATAATCGGATACGATAAACTGCGCGCGATCAAACGTCATGAAAAACGACGGTGACGTGCAACGTATCGGTGGCGGTTTTTTAGCGACAATCTCGGCTGCGGTAATCGGTGGTAACATTCGAGATCGGAACAAGTGGGATTAGTTTGCGGTAGCAAGCAGGTTGCCGTACTCGGTTCGTTAATAGTCTCCGATATAAACTATCGGCGAGCAATACGGGAGCGCGGCCCGCGTTCCGTCTCCCATTAAGAAACCCCTTAACGAGGGTTACGTGGCCAGAACGTAATGCACCCCCGTGGCGATCCTCTGTCGTTACAATCCACCGTGTAATTCGCACTGCGCATCTGCCGGCCGAAAAGGCGCAGGTCCGATCGACTCGCGGGATTTGTGTTCGAATTGTCGGGGACGCGCGTCATTCTCTCCCAAATGTATGCCCCTCCGGGACTATTTACAGACATCGTTTGAGTGAGAGATAGAGACGCAATAGAGATGCTCGGATCGACCACACACATGGTCACCTCTGCTCGAAATATTGTTCTCCTCTTTTTCGCGTTGGAGTTTTACGCACTTGACGTTTACTCTCTTATTATTTTTTTGTAAAGTCAGAAGTTTGAATATAAAGAGTGCACGCGTACAGTTTGTTGTAGCGCACAGCGCTGTGCGAGAGATGCGCGCAACGTTCAGCAAGATTCTCAGGATGGCGGAGCGAGCGTTTGCGAGAGCTTCCGTCGAGTGCCTGAAACCTCGGCTTCCCTTCATTCCCGGTGAATGAATGGAATTAGTGAGGAGGCTAGCTGAATAATATCGGCTCTATCTGTGGGGACTAGACCGGGAGCTGAAGCGTATCAGCTCGGCGTATCTGCATAGATGTTAGGGGACGGTGCTCTCATCCTGCGTCGCAGAGAGAAGAGACCAAACTCCCCTCCCCTTCCCGCCACCTCTATCTAAACTCTTCCTTCTTCCTCTCCGCCTCTTCTGACACCTCCCGGAGTTTTCAAAACAGTGCGAGGACAAAGCGGTTTTCTCTCGTGGTTGTCAGATTTCTTTTGTAAAATTTTAATTCCTTTGTAAATATGTAGGCACGCGGAATATATATTTTTGCGTTTTATCTATTGTAATTTTTATTTTCAACAATATAATACAAAGTTCTGTAAAAATCTCGACGAGGAAGTGATAAAGTAACAAGCTCGATTGATGTGTTCAGCGCGTTTATCCGCGTCATCGTTAACATTATTCTTATTCGCCGAGATCGTCGCTCGTTGAGAAATATTTTTCTCAAAACTCCTCGTCCCGAGATTACGACACGTATCCGCGTTCTCTGTGCGCACACATACTTCAACGCGCATCAGATTAGTCCTCATAATCGTAACAATATTTAAATCTCAGTCGCTACCGTCGGGAATATTAGAAATGCAAATATGCGTCACGAAATCCGAAATACGCCGACTCGCCGGTAGTAATCTCGCGGACAAGAGAGCAATCAGAAGACATCCTGTTATCCCCGGAACGCGCGCGCCGGGAACATCCATATTTAACTTCTCGGGACCTTTTCGAACCGGATCCATCGTCAATTCTACGATCTCCGTTCTCTCGTCTTATTTGACTACCGCGCCACACCCTTTTCTTATGCGCGTCGAGGAAAATTTCTGAGGACGTCGACAAATCTACATTTCTATGCTCCCCACCGGACGTTACGTTACATTACATTTAGAAGATAATTTAGAAAGGAGAAGATAGAGAGCGGAGAAGAACTTAGAGAATGGAACCAATTCGTGATACAAGTATATCGCTCGTCTTTCGATAAGATCGACGATCTTCGAGTCTAATTATCTCGGATGTTGATCTGATTGCGCTTGTGTCTCTTTGTTTTATGAATGGGTCTCGTTCACCGGATTGTGTGTGTGCGCGCGCGTATGTGTGATTGCGGCCTATTAAAAAATTCCATTCCCGAAATCGAGTTCGGGTCATGCGTGTTCGCATTTACCGGAGCCTAGACCTCGCCGTGTGACGAGGGTTCGGTCGCGACGGTGACCGCTCGTTTGTCACTGACACCGAAGTTCCACGGCGACATCGTGGAACAACCTTATGATTCTAATGAATGACTTAACTAACTCAACACGACCTGAGAGATTCGGTCGTTTCGGCCAAAAATCCATAATTGGATGTGTAGACGCGGCGAAAACACGCGTTGCGCGAAGGAAGGAGAAAAAGAGAGAGAGAAGTACAAATACTTGCGGAAGAAAAAAACATAAATCAATTTGTATTTGAAGATATTTTAATTTGAATTTCTTCACAAAGGTTTAAATATACTGAGATAGAGCTGAGAATGAATATTGTTTAGATAGTATGTTTTAGGCTTTCATCACAGAGAGATTTCTTTCGGCTCAAGAAAACATATTTACACCGTGGCAAATACAGATGTTAGAATTGAATAAGCCAATATGAGGCATAGAAATAACTTGTGTAGACGCAGACAAAACTCCAGGCAGGTGGTGAGATTGATACCCTGTTGCTCGTCGGTCCTAGAACCCCCAGGACGTCACAAGACCTCCTACGGTCACATATCCCACTACCAGCGCTAGTCCCTCAGGATATAAGGTTTATATTTTGGAATAAACATAATATATATTGGTAATATCCTGAAACGCAGAGACAAACGAAGATTTTTCGTTTTTACATGTAACGGCTAGGTCATTTCCTTCCAGGTTTTATCATTTTTAGAAGGAAAAAAAGAGACAGAAAGAGAGAGAGAAAGGAAAAGATCTGAAATCTTATCAAACACATTGTTTTGAAAAATTTTACTTGTAGTTATTTAAAGAACATGATACAAAGCGATACGATTTCTCGGTACAAAACTTTTATCTTATATTATCAAAGAACAATTTTGGTTACAGGTCTGTTTGTTTTATTCTTATGTGTGAAAGAGACATTATGTTTTCTTATCAATAACACATATGTAGAAATGTGATAAAAATATCCCCAAAAAATGTTTTTCTTACGATATAAAAAATAAAACATATTTTACCATGAGTTTTCTTTTTCAAATCATTCACATCTCTACAATATTTTCTTAACATAAACACCGCAACTAAATTGTAATAAGCACAGACGGCGTCATTAATTCGAAGAATAGGCGCGGGGATCACATAAAAAGTCCAGTTGATCCAAATATCCATTAGTCCCAAAATCGGGTGTCCAGTTGTGGACACGCGATTGCTACTAGTTAGTTAGTACGGCGCCCGTTGACGCTACGAGCAACCGCCCCGCTTGCCCTCCGATCCCCGCGCCTATTCTTCGAATTAATGACGCCGTCTGTACATATAGAAGAACATTTCTCTTTATCGAGATATCTTACATTTTCCTTCTGTGTATTTTTGTTTTTATTCTGCAGTCAAATACTTGTCTCCACAATGATACTACCTATGGACATTCTTAGAAAAGTTGATCATCGAGACGGGATTAGAACACAAGCTGTGCTTGTACGTAATTTATCACGCGCGAATGTGACCACGATCGAGTGACCACAATAGAGAGCCCGATGGCGTCTCCCACGGGCACACGAACGATTGTGACACACGACGTTACCAACAAGCGCAAACAAATTTCTCGAGACGACTCGAGACGAGCGAGAGAAAACGCTCTCATCGCATTTTATATATATATATATATATACATCTTCCGTATTATATATGGAAACGCACGGGACACTGAAAACCGCATGTCGTTGCGAGGCTTCCACCTCCCGCTCGACAATGGCGTCTCACAATGCACGCCAAATTACGGCTGTTCCAGTCAAAATACGTTTTCTACGAGCTGCTCTTCTCTTCACCGTCCCTTTCTCTCTCTCTCTCTCTCTCTCCCTTCGCTACTCTCCTCTCTCGAACTCCATCTCGTTTTTGCCCCGGGCCCGTTCTCCGTTTCGATAATCGCGATCGGCCATCTACGGCCACTGTGCATCGGGTGACCGCAAACTGCAGCTGTATTTTCGGTTATCGCCAATCACCGATCTGCGGATTTTCGGTTTTTACGGGAGGCACGAGGGAGAAAAAAAGAGAGGAGAGGTGCTGTTCTCTCTCTCTCTCTCTCTCTCTCTCTCTTGCCATCATCTCGCTTTTTTTCGCCAGTTACAATTAACGTTCGGCCGACGCGGCGCCCCCGTGCATCGCACTCGCGTATTCGACAAACATGTGTTACGGAACTAAACTCCCGTCTTCTCTCGTGAAAAATTGCTTCGTTTTCATTAATTGCAATTCCGTCGAACAGTAATTTAATTACGACAATGTCAATGAGGAGTTTGTATTGTGCTCTTTGCATCTACTGTTTCTTATCTCCTCTTCTCGCAAAACTCGTGGAATCTCGAGGTTTAATAAAAATCTGAATACGACTGGAGCAAGCAAATGTAAGGACTTCTAACTTGAGAATTCGAAACTACGCAATACAAAGTTGCTTTCGCTCGAAAAAAAACGTCATCTTGTAGTTCGCTTCTCTTTCTCGCGCAACGAAGAGCTCCGTGCACACATTCTGCATTTTTTTTTCTACCGAAAATCCGTCGCTAAAAACTTCCCGCGAGAGCGATAGAGAGAATCGTATGAGCGCGCGAGGGCGAGCGTTAAGCAGCTGTCGCCCATTCGGCGCCATTGTCGCGCGATGTTTGAGTGTTCCCGAACAGTGGAGAACGGCCCGGTATTGTCCCGCTCCTGAGATCTGACGATTACCGGGCACGCGATACGATCTCATCTGCATCAGGACCGTTTGCCCCTCTCTCTCTCTTTCTCTCTCTCTCTCTCTCTCTCTCTCTCTCTCTTTCTCGTTCTCTCTGCGCCTACATAAATACGTGTCTTACGGGCGTGTACTCCCATGCCCACAGAAACGTATCCCCTGTCCCCCTGGGAGTGAACCAGGACAGAAGAGGGTGCGCGCGCGCGAAGAAATCTTCCGGTCAAACATCGCGATGAATTTAGATGTCGAGATTGCGCAAACGGTCGGTTTCGGCCCACGTCTAAAAAACCGCCACGCTGTGATGTCCTTATTAAGACCGTCGTATCACGTGGAAAATTTGCCGACGACGACGTGCTCGCCGGCAGAAATAGGGTGCGTGTAGTCGACTATTGTGCCGCGCAGCCACGAATCGCTGCGGTCCGATGTCGCATTAGATGAAATGTTCGCTTGTTCGCGAGATTGCGCGCACGCCTTCTCGCTCCCAAAGAATCTGATTTTGTCACGAAGATATGTTTCGAGTAAAGTTGTCAGTAAATCACCTGTGATGAATTATTTTCTCATTTTGTATAAAGAAGGGAAGAAAAAAAACCATTTGGCACACAAAGCAAAAGCATAAAAAAATTAAGTTTTGACTTTAATAATTATTTACCGACTTATATTACAAATTTTTTTGTGTAATTTGCATCCGAGTAATATTACACATCTCTTCAAACCCCTACTGTTAAGATATTCACATATTGGTATTATAAAAAAATGTGTCCGGTGTTCCTAAATGAAAGTTCGCTTATTTGACTATGTAGTTTTTGGAGTTTGACGCGATAAGAACGCGATGCATTTTCCAAATATAATGTCTCCTTTCTCTCCGCGCAGCAGTTTTAATAAAATGTATGTACCTATGTAGTATAGAGACAGACACCGTCCCGATGCGAGCGCGATAAGCTATCGGCATTATGCAGCCGCTTATAAAAACTCGATTGTCGTCGCACGAACGAACGGGATTAATCTCGATCGGCTCTCTTTTTTTCCGGCTGGGTATATCGAAATGTTTTCTCTGCGAGAAATAATGCTGATTTATAGCCTGCGTTAATTCGAGATCGTACGGCGATTGCGTGACCGAAGTATAAAACAAAAAAAATTGTATTTTTGGGAAACGTCCAATAGCGAGACCGAACGAGTTTATCTGATTCGCGCCATAGCTACGAGCGCGAGATATATCCGGCTCTTCCTCTCTCCTCTCTCTCGGATTTCTCCAAGGGCCGTTATTAAATTTTTAATGGCTTTCATAATCTCCTCTTTAACGCGCGCGTTTGCGCGCGGAAAAACGAAACAACGCGCGCGATGATATATTTCGCGATAATCGACGCTTCACCGACGTCCGACCGGCGATCGTTCATTTAATTTGTCGTTCGGTGTGGATTAAAATTGTTTAATCTCGCCGACGCGTTCCGATAATCTATGCGATTTTCAGGACAAAAACGTTTCGGGCGCGGACCTACAACGACGACGGGATTGTGAAAGAGAAGAGAGTTATAAGCCCCGACAATTAATTACCGCACGTACCGAAAGACGCGATAACTCATCGACGTCCTGTCAGCAATCTCTTTCCGCCTCAATCGACGTCAATTGCGCGTTGAGAAACGTCGAGCGATTCTCCTAACGCATCTTCTTGTCTCTCTCTCTTTCCCCCAAGATGATTTTTTCAGATTTCTTAGGATAGCCTCGTTATGCACGCGTGAGCGAGCACGCGCGCAGAAGAATTATACTCTCTTTCGTTGCAAGCGCCAAATGTTCTCGGAAAACACAACGCAAAAGCTTTCATTATCGAATATTTTCGGCAAACTTCCCACGACGAAGAACGTATGCGCAAATGCCACCATGAAGCTGCCGATAGAAGAGACTTCGCACACTTTCAAACACGCATATAATCTGTTTTGTTCCCGATGCCATACCGCGCGGAATTGATTAATACGCAATGATAATAATAATAAATAATAAATAAATAGATTAAACAAGTATAGCACTGATCAGAATCTGGTTAGCTTTACTATCCAGTTACTGGTCAAACAAACGTTTATAAAAACTTAACGATTTCTAGCCAAATACCGGCTAGTAATCAAGATAACTGGTCAGCTAGTGGCTATATTCTGTTTTTTTAATTTCTACTCGAGAACATAAGGATTTTAATTACATCGAGAATATTAAAGATAAATGTATGTATGTTACATATGTATATTATACATATATATATATATATATATACACACGCACACACACATAATTGTTCCGTTATAGCCAGAATTATATAGAATTTAATTTGCGCGTTTCTTTTCGCGCGCTTTCGACACGTCTCGCCGCATTATTCCCGCTCGCGATACATACTCGTTGCGCAGGTGCATTGCTTCAATCGATAGTATAACGCAACGACGCGATTTTACACTGTGTCGGTGGTTTCGAAATCGATTAGTAATTCGCCACGAACCGATCTGATCGGTCACGGCGTCGGCGCGATCCGATCGAAGATGCGAGCAGGCCGATCGTCTCGATGAGTCTGTCGTCGCCGATCGCGAAAAACAAGCGAAACTTCGGAGAGAGATTGCAAACGAGATCCTTTAGGATACGTGTGTGTACCTAATATCGTTAATAACGGTAAGCGTGTTGCGATATAGAGAGAAAATAATTAAAGTTGGCGATATAGTATCGGATAAAGAAAATTACAGGTAGTTGTTGATTAGATTAGTGGCTGTGCAATGACGTTATTATGATAGCATTAGACTTCAGACGACGCAGTTGACAAATTTATGTGGCTCTGATACGTTTGACTCTGATGAGTTTACAAAAGCGAAATCAGTGAGAGATTGACGAGTGTGCAAAATTATAAATTACTTTTGATTTTGACAAATTTTTCATTTCAAAATTATAAATCTCAGATTCGATGTTGCGATCGCTCATACGAATTTATTATTTGTAATGATTTTATTTTTCCTTTTTTTTAATTCTACATAAGTAACATCTCTATTTAAAATAATTCTCTTTCTCTTTTTAAAATATATAAGTATTTATAACATATAATGATTGTACTTTATTTTGTGAAGTGAGTTTTTTTGATAGTTTTCAGAGCAGTAAACACATAGTAAACACATTTTGGCAACTTTATCTGACCGGACCTGTCCCACCTCAAATTTCAGAAAATCTCGTGTTCGCGCGTTTCAAAATAAACCTTTTCTCGTTTCTTTTTTCACTTCGAGCGCTATTAATTTTATCAATACATTCCCTCACACACATTTCTAAACAATAGAAAAATTGTAAATCTTATATTTTGCGTGAAATTGCAATTTGAAACGTCTGAGCGGCGAACGGCGGATTTAACTATAATAAATTCGTGTAACTCACAAATAATACGCCTTGAACTCGTTATGACCGTAACTTTCTTATCAACGCGTGTTCTCATTTCATGCTATCATAATTCACGTATGTGTGAATAAGCTCCACTGTGATAAAGCGTAGTCGTAAAGATTGACGAGAATGACATCGCACTGAGCACTCGAGTAACACACGCAAATTTAGAAAAAAAGATAATAATAATAACAATGCCAAAAACATAATTATTACCAAAAACGATAACATTCTGAGAGAAATTTAAGTCCAAACAAAGACATGTAGCAGTTTCGAAACGAAAAATGGAAAAAAGATCATTGAGTATTTACAAAACACTAACGACTTGTGCATTAAGAGTTAGAAGATAGATATGAAAAATCGAGAATATTATTTATAAAATGTGATTTCTCTTTTTCCTTCTGTAGATGGCTACTGCGAGAAATGTGGTTTTCGATTATGTCGTAAACCGCAGAATGGAAGGCGAAGGAGACGTGTCGTTCCGACGTCGGTGCGATACCGCGAGTTCCCGAATCTCATCTCGAATACATTGGATCTTAATACTGATGGCATTGACACTGCTTTGTCAATTCGCAGAACCCGTTGACGGACAGCACCATTCGGTAAGATTACATATCAAATGTATAAAATATTAATATATTTCGCGAGTGATATTCTTTCGAAATATATCTATCCGCACAAACTTCTATATCGCACCTGTTCTTCCGTTTTCAAACAGCATTCAAACGGGAGAAAGCATCATCGGCACTGCGTCAAAAAAAGATTCTTCGCCAAAAATTTTCAAACTTTAGAAAACGACATCGAAGATCTGATTGAAGAAAGGAGGAGATTTCTGAATCTTAATGATTTTGAGTTCGTCAGTTTGTTGAATATCGTCAATCCGAAACTAAAGGCGTTTCTCGAGCCTGAGAATTTAGCGAAGATACTGCCGAGATCGTTCACTGTCCACAAACAATGGACGTTCAAGAGGAGAACGTTGCACTTGCTGCGAGAACTGATGAAATTAAATACGGATGTTCACTCGGAAATAGAGAAACTTGTTCAACAAGTGGAGCTTTATCCAGATGTTCCGCATATTACGGAAGACGATCTTGCGCCGATCTTACGCGTGTTATCTGTTGTGAGAACGCCACATTTGAAGCTCGTCAAAAAATATCTGACACCCCGCAGACTCGTCAAGTTGCTGCCCGGCAATTTTGATATAAGAAAAACGGCCAACGCAACGGTTGCGTTGCACGATATCGCGATTCTGTTGAACGTAACGCTTGGCTCCGCGAAGAGCAGAAAGCTTAAAGTAGGTTTGGAAACGCTTATAAGCGAATTGGGGAGAAGAAGTTTTAATGTAATACCGAAGGAGGACGAGAACAGCACGAGAATAAAAAAGAAAACTAAGTGGGTGATAAGACAACCTCTCACCGATGTCAAAGTCCCCGTGAATAAAATCCATGTCAAATACAAGATAATAAGACAAGGAAACGCCACTAAATCGCACGACGATACGAATCGCCGAATGAAGCTGAACAGCTTCACTAGCGCAAATATTCCGATTATATCCGAGAAACAGATAATCAAATCTTCTCCTGTATTGTATAAAAATGCTACATCATCGAATGTTGATTTGATCCAGCAAACGAGACCGGACAGCTATCTACTCGGAAATAGCTCGATTACATTCAAGAAACGAATAACAATACCCTCCCCCGTATCGTCGTCGGAGAAATTATCGTCCGAAGAGTCGTCGAAGAAATCCCGCCATCATCATCGAATACATTACAAATTGAAAAATCGGCGAATAGCTGATCCTAACTTTACCGTTGACGTTGAGTACGATTATTCCGACAAAGATGCGTCGCTCGTTAAGATGTTGCAGAATAACGATACCTTTTCCCTTATCAAGAAGATAATGACAGGGGAGATGGACGCACAGGCAAACGCCGCGAAAAACAATTCTAGCCGAAAGGAAACAAAATCGACATGAAGAATTCGCTTTAGAAAGTAAATTCAGTAGCTGTAATATTACTGTTAACATATATACTAGTACAACAAATAAACACGCGAAGATTCAGTAGAAAGACCAATTAAACCTTCAAGCAGCATTACCGTGGTGTTATTGTCTACCTGCAGTATCGGCTATACAATAATTCTATACTTCTAACATTCCGGAGAAAAAAATTATAAACAAATAAATTATTTCTTTTTTTTTTTTTTTTTTTTTTTTCTATACACATCTAATTCTATATACGCATGTATTTCAATATCTGTCTCGAAATAATATGCGAATCATCACGTCATTCGGTGAAAGACGGGAAACCCAGAGATATGACGATGCGTGGCACATAGGGGCGCGTTCTTTCT